>NC_056737.1:892435965-892623465 GCF_019279795.1 Protopterus annectens
ACTAATGCAGAAATCAAGTTTAACAAGCCAGAAAATGCTCAAACTAGGCAGCTATGCAGAAAAACTTATCAAATAAACAGAGGAAAAATACTTAAAATCTCAAAAGTGGCTCCTTTCTTCTCTCAGCATTTTCTCCTCTTGGTGGGTGCTTCACCAACAGCCAACAAGCCTGAAAAGATGCCAAAACCACGAGGCAACTAGGTTTTAAGAGAGGAAGATGAAGGAGTTTTGGAAATGACCTTGGCCAATAAAGCTACAATTTCAAGTCAGTAACCACTCCCACAGGGGGCAGGGAAGCAGCTCAATGTTTTACACTGCCACTGATCAACAGAGAAACCTTCCTTTAGCCCAAGCAGAAATGGCCTCACAGAAACTTACAAAACAGTTCAAGAACAGCAAGCCTGTAACTTGAACTTTTTTGAATCTTCAGAAAAGTGGGAAAAAAGCAAGATTTTTTTTTTGTTTTTGTTTTTTCAGAGATAGCAGAGGTTCACAAGTAATATCAAGTTATAACAGTGCAGTAAATGACCCCACAAAAGAGTGCTAGGTCAAAGACAGAAAATATGCAAGTTTTGAGAAAAAAAACGATTTTAAAATTAAGTGCAAACAGGAAATTCAGTAAACAGCTTTTGGTTGTGCTCTAAATACAGCTACTAATGCAGAAATCAAGTTTAACAAGCCAGAAAATGCTCAAACTAGGCAGCTATGCAGAAAAACTTATCAAATAAACAGAGGAAAAATACTTAAAATCTCAAAAGTGGCTCCTTTCTTCTCTCAGCATTTTCTCCTCTTGGTGGGTGCTTCACCAACAGCCAACAAGCCTGAAAAGATGCCAAAACCACGAGGCAACTAGGTTTTAAGAGAGGAAGATGAAGGAGTTTTGGAAATGAGCCCTTTTGGCCAATAAAGCTACAATTTCAAGTCAGTAACCACTCCCACAGGGGGCAGGGAAGCAGCTCAATGTTTTACACTGCCACTGATCAACAGAGAGACTTTCCTTTAGCCCAAGCAAAATGGCCTCACAGAAACTTACAAAACAGTTCAAGAACAGCAAGCCTGTAACTTGAACTTTTTTAAATCTTCAGAAAAGTGGGAAAAAAGCAAGATTTTTTTTTGTTTGTTTTTTCAGAGATAGCAGAGGTTCACAAGTAATATCAAGTTATAACAGTGCAGTAAATGACCCCACACAAGAGTGCTAGGTCAAAGACAGAAAATATGCAAGTTTTGAGAAAAAAACGATTTTAAAATTAAGTGCAAACAGGAAATTCAGTAAACAGCTTTTGGTTGTGCTCTAAATACAGCTACTAATGCAGAAATCAAGTTTAACAAGCCAGAAAATGCTCAAACTAGGCAGCTATGCAGAAAAACTTATCAAATAAACAGAGGAAAAATACTTAAAATCTCAAAAGTGGCTCCTTTCTTCTCTCAGCATTTTCTCCTCTTGGTGGGTGCTTCACCAACAGCCAACAAGCCTGAAAAGATGCCAAAACCACGAGGCAACTAGGTTTTAAGAGAGGAAGATGAAGGAGTTTTGGAAATGACCTTGGCCAATAAAGCTACAATTTCAAGTCAGTAACCACTCCCACAGGGGCAGGGAAGCAGCTCAATGTTTTACACTGCCACTGATCAACAGAGAGACTTTCCTCTAGCCCAAGCAAAAATGGCCTCACAGAAACTTACAAAACAGTTCAAGAACAGCAAGCCTGTAACTTGAACTTTTTTGAATCTTCAGAAAAGTGGGAAAAAAGCAAGATTTTTTTTTTTTGTTTTTTCAGAGATAGCAGAGGTTCACAAGTAATATCAAGTTATAACAGTGCAGTAAATGACCCCACACAAGAGTGCTAGGTCAAAGACAGAAAATATGCAAGTTTTGAGAAAAAACGATTTTAAAATTAAGTGCAAACAGGAAATTCAGTAAAGAGCTTTTGGTTGTGCTCTAAATACAGCTACTAATGCAGAAATCAAGTTTAACAAGCCAGAAAATGCTCAAACTAGGCAGCTATGCAGAAAAACTTATCAAATAAACAGAGGAAAAATACTTAAAATCTCAAAAGTGGCTCCTTTCTTCTCTCAGCATTTTCTCCTCTTGGTGGGTGCTTCACCAACAGCCAACAAGCCTGAAAAGATGCCAAAACCACGAGGCAACTAGGTTTTAAGAGAGGAAGATGAAGGAGTTTTGGAAATGACCCCTTTTGGCCAATAAAGCTACAGTTTCAAGTCAGTAACCACTCCCACGGGGGCAGGGAAGCAGCTCAATGTTTTACACTGCCACTGATCAACAGAGAGACTTTCTTCTAGCCCAAGCAAAATGGCCTCACAGAAACTTACAAAACAGTTCAAGAACAGCAAGCCTGTAACTTGAACTTTTTTAAATCTTCAGAAAAGTGGGAAAAAAGCAAGATTTTTTTGTTTTTGTTTTTTCAGAGATAGCAGAGGTTCACAAGTAATATCAAGTTATAACAGTGCAGTAAATGACCCCACACAAGAGTGCTAGGTCAAAGACAGAAAATATGCAAGTTTTGAGAAAAAACGATTTTAAAATTAAGTGCAAACAGGAAATTCAGTAAACAGCTTTTGGTTGTGCTCTAAATACAGCTACTAATGCAGAAATCAAGTTTAACAAGCCAGAAAATGCTCAAACTAGGCAGCTATGCAGAAAAACTTATCAAATAAACAGAGGAAAAATACTTAAAATCTCAAAAGTGGCTCCTTTCTTCTCTCAGCGTTTTCTCCTCTTGGTGGGTGCTTCACCAACAGCCAACAAGCCTGAAAAGATGCCAAAACCACGAGGCAACTAGGTTTTAAGAGAGGAAGATGAAGGAGTTTTGGAAATGACCTTGGCCAATAAAGCTACAATTTCAAGTCAGTAACCACTCCCACAGGGGGCAGGGAAGCAGCTCAATGTTTTACACTGCCACTGATCAACAGAGAGACTTTCCTTTAGCCCAAGCAAAAATGGCCTCACAGAAACTTACAAAACAGTTCAAGAACAGCAAGCCTGTAACTTGAACTTTTTTGAATCTTCAGAAAAGTGGGAAAAAAGCAAGATTTTTTTTTGTTTTTGTTTTTTCAGAGATAGCAGAGGTTCACAAGTAATATCAAGTTATAACAGTGCAGTAAATGACCCCACACAAGAGTGCTAGGTCAAAGACAGAAAATATGCAAGTTTTGAGAAAAAAACGATTTTAAAATTAAGTGCAAACAGGAAATTCAGTAAACAGCTTTTGGTTGTGCTCTAAATACAGCTACTAATGCAGAAATCAAGTTTAACAAGCCAGAAAATGCTCAAACTAGGCAGCTATGCAGAAAAACTTATCAAATAAACAGAGGAAAAATACTTAAAATCTCAAAAGTGGCTCCTTTCTTCTCTCAGCATTTTCTCCTCTTGGTGGGTGCTTCACCAACAGCCAACAAGCCTGAAAAGATGCCAAAACCACGAGGCAACTAGGTTTTAAGAGAGGAAGATGAAGGAGTTTTGGAAATGACCTTGGCCAATAAAGCTACAATTTCAAGTCAGTAACCACTCCCACAGGGGGCAGGGAAGCAGCTCAATGTTTTACACTGCCACTGATCAACAGAGAAACCTTCCTTTAGCCCAAGCAGAAATGGCCTCACAGAAACTTACAAAACAGTTCAAGAACAGCAAGCCTGTAACTTGAACTTTTTTGAATCTTCAGAAAAGTGGGAAAAAACAAGATTTTTTTTTGTTTTTGTTTTTTCAGAGATAGCAGAGGTTCACAAGTAATATCAAGTTATAACAGTGCAGTAAATGACCCCACACAAGAGTGCTAGGTCAAAGACAGAAAATATGCAAGTTTTGAGAAAAAAACGATTTTAAAATTAAGTGCAAACAGGAAATTCAGTAAACAGCTTTTGGTTGTGCTCTAAATACAGCTACTAATGCAGAAATCAAGTTTAACAAGCCAGAAAATGCTCAAACTAGGCAGCTATGCAGAAAAACTTATCAAATAAACAGAGGAAAAATACTTAAAATCTCAAAAGTGGCTCCTTTCTTCTCTCAGCATTTTCTCCTCTTGGTGGGTGCTTCACCAACAGCCAACAAGCCTGAAAAGATGCCAAAACCACGAGGCAACTAGGTTTTAAGAGAGGAAGATGAAGGAGTTTTGGAAATGAGCCCTTTTGGCCAATAAAGCTACAGTTTCAAGTCAGTAACCACTCCCACGGGGGACAGGGAAGCAGCTCAATGTTTTACACTGCCACTGATCAACAGAGAGACTTTCCTCTAGCCCAAGCAAAAATGGCCTCACAGAAACTTACAAAACAGTTCAAGAACATCAAGCCTGTAACTTGAACTTTTTTAAAATCTTCAGAAAAGTGGAAAAAAGCAAGATTTTATTTTTTTGTTTTTTTCAGAGATAGCAGAGGTTCACAAGTAATATCAAGTTATAACAGTGCAGTAAATGACCCCACACAAGAGTGCTAGGTCAAAGACAGAAAATATGCAAGTTTTGAGAAAAAAACGATTTTAAAATTAAGTGCAAACAGGAAATTCAGTAAACAGCTTTTGGTTGTGCTCTAAATACAGCTACTAATGCAGAAATCAAGTTTAACAAGCCAGAAAATGCTCAAACTAGGCAGCTATGCAGAAAAACTTATCAAATAAACAGAGGAAAAATACTTAAAATCTCAAAAGTGGCTCCTTTCTTCTCTCAGCATTTTCTCCTCTTGGTGGGTGCTTCACCAACAGCCAACAAGCCTGAAAAGATGCCAAAACCACGAGGCAACTAGGTTTTAAGAGAGGAAGATGAAGGAGTTTTGGAAATGACCTTGGCCAATAAAGCTACAATTTCAAGTCAGTAACCACTCCCACAGGGGCAGGGAAGCAGCTCAATGTTTTACACTGCCACTGATCAACAGAGAGACTTTCCTCTAGCCCAAGCAAAAATGGCCTCACAGAAACTTACAAAACAGTTCAAGAACAGCAAGCCTGTAACTTGAACTTTTTTGAATCTTCAGAAAAGTGGGAAAAAAGCAAGATTTTTTTGTTTTTTTTCAGAGATAGCAGAGGTTCACAAGTAATATCAAGTTATAACAGTGCAGTAAATGACCCCACACAAGAGTGCTAGGTCAAAGACAGAAAATATGCAAGTTTTGAGAAAAAACGATTTTAAAATTAAGTGCAAACAGGAAATTCAGTAAACAGCTTTTGGTTGTGCTCTAAATACAGCTACTAATGCAGAAATCAAGTTTAACAAGCCAGAAAATGCTCAAACTAGGCAGCTATGCAGAAAAACTTATCAAATAAACAGAGGAAAAATACTTAAAATCTCAAAAGTGGCTCCTTTCTTCTCTCAGCATTTTCTCCTCTTGGTGGGTGCTTCACCAACAGCCAACAAGCCTGAAAAGATGCCAAAACCACGAGGCAACTAGGTTTTAAGAGAGGAAGATGAAGGAGTTTTGGAAATGACCCCTTTTGGCCAATAAAGCTACAATTTCAAGTCAGTAACCACTCCCACAGGGGGCAGGGAAGCAGCTCAATGTTTTACACTGCCACTGATCAACAGAGAGACTTTCCTTTAGCCCAAGCAAAAATGGCCTCACAGAAACTTACAAAACAGTTCAAGAACAGCAAGCCTGTAACTTGAACTTTTTTAAATCTTCAGAAAAGTGGGAAAAAAGCAAGATTTTTTTTTGTTTTTTCAGAGATAGCAGAGGTTCACAAGCAATATCAAGTTATAACAGTGCAGTAAATGACCCCACACAAGAGTGCTAGGTCAAAGACAGAAAATATGCAAGTTTTGAGAAAAAAAACGATTTTAAAATTAAGTGCAAACAGGAAATTCAGTAAACAGCTTTTGGTTGTGCTCTAAATACAGCTACTAATGCAGAAATCAAGTTTAACAAGCCAGAAAATGCTCAAACTAGGCAGCTATGCAGAAAAACTTATCAAATAAACAGAGGAAAAATACTTAAAATCTCAAAAGTGGCTCCTTTCTTCTCTCAGCATTTTCTCCTCTTGGTGGGTGCTTCACCAACAGCCAACAAGCCTGAAAAGATGCCAAAACCACGAGGCAACTAGGTTTTAAGAGAGGAAGATGAAGGAGTTTTGGAAATGACCTTGGCCAATAAAGCTACAATTTCAAGTCAGTAACCACTCACACAGGGGCAGGGAAGCAGCTCAATGTTTTACACTGCCACTGATCAACAGAGAGACTTTCCTTTAGCCCAAGCAAAAATGGCCTCACAGAAACTTACAAAACAGTTCAAGAACAGCAAGCCTGTAACTTGAACTTTTTTGAATCTTCAGAAAAGTGGGAAAAAAGCAAGATTTTTTTTGTTTTTTTTTTCAGAGATAGCAGAGGTTCACAAGTAATATCAAGTTATAACAGTGCAGTAAATGACCCCACACAAGAGTGCTAGGTCAAAGACAGAAAATATGCAAGTTTTGAGAAAAAAACGATTTTAAAATTAAGTGCAAACAGGAAATTCAGTAAACAGCTTTTGGTTGTGCTCTAAATACAGCTACTAATGCAGAAATCAAGTTTAACAAGCCAGAAAATGCTCAAACTAGGCAGCTATGCAGAAAAACTTATCAAATAAACAGAGGAAAAATACTTAAAATCTCAAAAGTGGCTCCTTTCTTCTCTCAGCATTTTCTCCTCTTGGTGGGTGCTTCACCAACAGCCAACAAGCCTGAAAAGATGCCAAAACCACGAGGCAACTAGGTTTTAAGAGAGGAAGATGAAGGAGTTTTGGAAATGACCCCTTTTGGCCAATAAAGCTACAGTTTCAAGTCAGTAACCACTCCCACAGGGGCAGGGAAGCAGCTCAATGTTTTACACTGCCACTGATCAACAGAGAGACTTTCCTCTAGCCCAAGCAAAAATGGCCTCACAGAAACTTACAAAACAGTTCAAGAACAGCAAGCCTGTAACTTGAACTTTTTTAAATCTTCAGAAAAGTGGGAAAAAGCAAGATTTTTTTGTTTGTTTTTTCAGAGATAGCAGAGGTTCACAAGTAATATCAAGTTATAACAGTGCAGTAAATGACCCCACACAAGAGTGCTAGGTCAAAGACAGAAAATATGCAAGTTTTGAGAAAAAACGATTTTAAAATTAAGTGCAAACAGGAAATTCAGTAAACAGCTTTTGGTTGTGCTCTAAATACAGCTACTAATGCAGAAATCAAGTTTAACAAGCCAGAAAATGCTCAAACTAGGCAGCTATGCAGAAAAACTTATCAAATAAACAGAGGAAAAATACTTAAAATCTCAAAAGTGGCTCCTTTCTTCTCTCAGCATTTTCTCCTCTTGGTGGGTGCTTCACCAACAGCCAACAAGCCTGAAAAGATGCCAAAACCACGAGGCAACTAGGTTTTAAGAGAGGAAGATGAAGGAGTTTTGGAAATGAGCCCTTTTGGCCAATAAAGCTACAGTTTCAAGTCAGTAACCACTCCCACGGGGGACAGGGAAGCAGCTCAATGTTTTACACTGCCACTGATCAACAGAGAAACTTTCCTCTAGCCCAAGCAAAAATGGCCTCACAGAAACTTACAAAACAGTTCAAGAACATCAAGCCTGTAACTTGAACTTTTTTAAAATATTCAGAAAAGTGGAAAAAAGCAAGATTTTTTTTTGTTTTTTCAGAGATAGCAGAGGTTCACAAGTAATATCAAGTTATAACAGTGCAGTAAATGACCCCACACAAGAGTGCTAGGTCAAAGACAGAAAATATGCAAGTTTTGAGAAAAAAACGATTTTAAAATTAAGTGCAAACAGGAAATTCAGTAAACAGCTTTTGGTTGTGCTCTAAATACAGCTACTAATGCAGAAATCAAGTTTAACAAGCCAGAAAATGCTCAAACTAGGCAGCTATGCAGAAAAACTTATCAAATAAACAGAGGAAAAATACTTAAAATCTCAAAAGTGGCTCCTTTCTTCTCTCAGCATTTTCTCCTCTTGGTGGGTGCTTCACCAACAGCCAACAAGCCTGAAAAGATGCCAAAACCACGAGGCAACTAGGTTTTAAGAGAGGAAGATGAAGGAGTTTTGGAAATGACCTTGGCCAATAAAGCTACAATTTCAAGTCAGTAACCACTCCCACAGGGGCAGGGAAGCAGCTCAATGTTTTACACTGCCACTGATCAACAGAGAGACTTTCCTCTAGCCCAAGCAAAAATGGCCTCACAGAAACTTACAAAACAGTTCAAGAACAGCAAGCCTGTAACTTGAACTTTTTTGAATCTTCAGAAAAGTGGGAAAAAAGCAAGATTTTTTTTTTTGTTTTTTCAGAGATAGCAGAGGTTCACAAGTAATATCAAGTTATAACAGTGCAGTAAATGACCCCACACAAGAGTGCTAGGTCAAAGACAGAAAATATGCAAGTTTTGAGAAAAAAACGATTTTAAAATTAAGTGCAAACAGGAAATTCAGTAAACAGCTTTTGGTTGTGCTCTAAATACAGCTACTAATGCAGAAATCAAGTTTAACAAGCCAGAAAATGCTCAAACTAGGCAGCTATGCAGAAAAACTTATCAAATAAACAGAGGAAAAATACTTAAAATCTCAAAAGTGGCTCCTTTCTTCTCTCAGTGTTTTCTCTTCTTGGTGGATGCTTCACCAACAGCCAACAAGCCTGAAAAGATGCCAAAACCACGAGGCAACTAGGTTTTAAGAGAGGAAGATGAAGGAGTTTTGGAAATGACCCCTTTTGGCCAATAAAGCCTCAGTTTCAAGTCAGTAACCACTCCCACGGGGGCAGGGAAGCAGCTCAGTGTTTTACACTGCCACTGATCAACAGAGAAACTTTCCTCTAGCCCAAGCAAAAATGGCCTCACAGAAACTTACAAAACAGTTCAAGAACATCAAGCCTGTAACTTGAACTTTTTTAAAATATTCAGAAAAGTGGAAAAAAGCAAGATTTTTTTTTTTTTTTTCAGAGATAGCAGAGGTTCACAAGTAATATCAAGTTATAACAGTGCAGTAAATGACCCCACACAAGAGTGCTAGGTCAAAGACAGAAAATATGCAAGTTTTGAGAAAAAAACGATTTTAAAATTAAGTGCAAACAGGAAATTCAGTAAACAGCTTTTGGTTGTGCTCTAAATACAGCTACTAATGCAGAAATCAAGTTTAACAAGCCAGAAAATGCTCAAACTAGGCAGCTATGCAGAAAAACTTATCAAATAAACAGAGGAAAAATACTTAAAATCTCAAAAGTGGCTCCTTTCTTCTCTCAGCATTTTCTCCTCTTGGTGGGTGCTTCACCAACAGCCAACAAGCCTGAAAAGATGCCAAAACCACGAGGCAACTAGGTTTTAAGAGAGGAAGATGAAGGAGTTTTGGAAATGACCTTGGCCAATAAAGCTACAATTTCAAGTCAGTAACCACTCACACAGGGGCAGGGAAGCAGCTCAATGTTTTACACTGCCACTGATCAACAGAGAGACTTTCCTTTAGCCCAAGCAAAAATGGCCTCACAGAAACTTACAAAACAGTTCAAGAACAGCAAGCCTGTAACTTGAACTTTTTTGAATCTTCAGAAAAGTGGGAAAAAGCAAGATTTTTTTTGTTTTTTTTTCAGAGATAGCAGAGGTTCACAAGTAATATCAAGTTATAACAGTGCAGTAAATGACCCCACACAAGAGTGCTAGGTCAAAGACAGAAAATATGCAAGTTTTGAGAAAAAACGATTTTAAAATTAAGTGCAAACAGGAAATTCAGTAAACAGCTTTTGGTTGTGCTCTAAATACAGCTACTAATGCAGAAATCAAGTTTAACAAGCCAGAAAATGCTCAAACTAGGCAGCTATGCAGAAAAACTTATCAAATAAACAGAGGAAAAATACTTAAAATCTCAAAAGTGGCTCCTTTCTTCTCTCAGCATTTTCTCCTCTTGGTGGGTGCTTCACCAACAGCCAACAAGCCTGAAAAGATGCCAAAACCACGAGGCAACTAGGTTTTAAGAGAGGAAGATGAAGGAGTTTTGGAAATGAGCCCTTTTGGCCAATAAAGCTACAGTTTCAAGTCAGTAACCACTCCCACGGGGGCAGGGAAGCAGCTCAATGTTTTACACTGCCACTGATCAACAGAGAGACTTTCCTCTAGCCCAAGCAAAAATGGCCTCACAGAAACTTACAAAACAGTTCAAGAACAGCAAGCCTGTAACTTGAACTTTTTTAAATCTTCAGAAAAGTGGGAAAAAAGCAAGATTTTTTTTGTTTGTTTTTTCAGAGATAGCAGAGGTTCACAAGTAATATCAAGTTATAACAGTGCAGTAAATGACCCCACACAAGAGTGCTAGGTCAAAGACAGAAAATATGCAAGTTTTGAGAAAAAACGATTTTAAAGTTATGTGCAAACAGGAAATTCAGTAAACAGCTTTTGGTTGTGCTCTAAATACAGCTACTAATGCAGAAATCAAGTTTAACAAGCCAGAAAATGCTCAAACTAGGCAGCTATGCAGAAAAACTTATCAAATAAACAGAGGAAAAATACTTAAAATCTCAAAAGTGGCTCCTTTCTTCTCTCAGCATTTTCTCCTCTTGGTGGGTGCTTCACCAACAGCCAACAAGCCTGAAAAAACACACAGCTAGAGCTTTGCTCAGATCTCCTTGAAGTCATAAAATCATAAATCACTTATCTTCTTCCTACGGGAGCTATAACATATTCTTTAGCACATATATTGCATATTTGGCTCCATTCAAAAGTGTGGGATAACATTTTTATGGCTTAACCCATAAAGTAATTTAATTTTAGTTGTATTTTGAAGTTTAAGATTAACCTGTTCAAATCCAGTCCTCTGTTAAAACATACATTTAATTCAGTTACAATAATACATGTACATTTCTTTTCTTTCCAGCAGGACACACTGTTGATACATTTTAGTGTAAGCAAACCTCACAGATACATTTTCAGCACAAGTATCTGTACAAATCAGTTTGATATAGAAATGACATATAATTGTTTACAAAATTCCAGCTAGCTGTATTGTCACATGTCACACATCCACTGTCCTACTTCACCTGGCATGCCTGACAGTACCTCCTATTGTCACAGTTACAACCAACTTCTAATTAGAACATGAGCTGTCACAAAACAATTTAACTGATCTGTAATCAAATGAAAATAAAACCAGGACACAGAAGAATTACTTACAAACATTAATCTAAAACTGCAAGAAAAAGAAATACATCATATTTCTATCCAAACTGATTCATTTTGGAAAAAAATAAATGACTAGGAAAACAGAACCTGGTGCACAAGGATAAAATAGATGGAATATAACAAGGTATGTGGGGATCAGATATGGTTTAATTCTTACAACATGAATTTCTAAAATTGTAAATATGACCCAGGACATCATCTAACACACAAAGACATTAGCAAGACTATTACTTGTGTCAGCACTTTCTTGCAGACCCAAAGATCCATCATACTAAAATTTTCTGTCATACCTATTTACAAACTTAATACTAAAGGCTGCTTACAGCCTACCAGCAATTAAATATTCAGACAACAATTTGTTAATTTTGATGGGATGCACTAGATTATGAAAACAAAGTTATAGCTTGAACCAGTTAGGTAACTCCTGTAGAGTTTGCAGGTGTCTAGTTTAGGAGTTTGTTAAAAATCTTGGTCTTGAATATTCCCTTGCTGGTTAGATTCTTGTTGCAATTTTTTGATGTGGTACTATATGAAGATGCATCACCAAGAGCAGTGTGGCTACTGATGGAGCTAATGTGTTTTTCCAGTGAATTTTTGTAATTATTTACTTTTTTTCTGAGAGAGTGTCATTTTTTCTAAGCATTGTTGATAGGTTAAACCCACTGGACACAGCTGTTCCTTTTTCCAAGACAGCCAGGTTATGCTGTCTGTTCAAGTGACATGTCCAAAGTCACACAGTAGTCAAATGGAGGAATTAAATATGTTGTTAGCTGTAATGCAGATATGTCATCATTTGGATGCACCTTGTCACTCTTCTTCACTTATACCTGATGTATAACCAATCTCTTACAGACAAAAAAAAAATGGTAGAAAAGAACCATGTCAATTTTTTTATCATTTTCTAGTTGAGGATTTATTGCTACCTTCATTTTTTCCTATGTGCTATTTGCCTCTCTTGTGTAATGATCATCAATTCCTCAATCCCAAGCTGTCCATTCATTTGCCCCAGTCCAGCTTAGCCAATTTATATTCCACATTACAATTTTGGGATGGCCACCACTTTCCAAAGGAAGTTTACTTTACCCTAACTCTCTCTCAGGCTGGGTGAGTGTGTCAAGGATGGGAACAACGTGTGAAAGGCTGTCATGCAGGCAGAAAAGAAGGCTGCTTTGGTCATTTCTTTCCCCTGACTTTGATATTACACTTTTACTTAATCTGCCATTTTATTGAGTGCTGCTTGAGGTTCTTAATTTAAACCTCACCAGCTGAAGCTATCCAAGATTAACGTGTATGCTAATTGTATCCAAATTAGGGAACTCTCCAGTGACATATTGTATATCAAAAAATATTTTTTACTGCTTTTTTTTTATGCTTAACCCCATTTCTTTTGGCTGATCTGCCTATAATGATGTCTCTCTGATAAGAGCACATTCTTGTGTGCATATCCCCAAAAGGCTACAGTGACTGGATTGATAGTGCCAAGACAATATCCCCAGTAGAAAAATGTTGTAAGGTAGCCACTACTCTTCCAATATATATTGGCTTCACAGCAAACCAGACTACCTTACTTCCATCAAAACAGATAAACCAAATTCATTCCCATCCAAGATTGTTTCTCTATTACCTTGACCACTACTTGACTCTGCTTGAAGTTAGGACTTCTTCCTTCTATACCATTGAGCTGACTCCGTTATTACATTATTTTAACATTATTTAAAACGTATACATTGTAAACTGCATCCTGTCTGAGTGTTGGTACCCTATTTGCCCTTGTTGTTTTTCTGCTTGTGCAGTTTTGTTATGACTTCTACTTTGGCAGTTTATGAAATGCCTCAGCAGCATTACTGGTGGCACATTAAGAGTGAACTGCTGTACACACCAGAACCTGATTGCATATTCTAAATTAAAGTCTGTTTTCTAATGAATTAGTGCTCAGTATTCTAATGATTTTGCCACATCATTTGCATTATACTGACTTGGAGCCCACTGTGCTGATAAACCAGCTGTGATTTATATTTTGTTCTTTTTTAGATGTCGGATGTCCTTATTTTTTGCTTAGCAGAAATATACATCTGTATGTATTACTATATCCCATGTGACTTATGGCTTCAGTTTTAACAGTTCCTGCAGTTGCAGGTTAGTCTTTAGGGTCTCCTGAATTACTGCAGTCTCTCTATTAGTTTCCATCTTCTTGATGTCTGGATGCCAACTATATTTATCATACAGGCCCCTTTGCCTAGAATCAAGGACCCCGATATTGGACTGCCAATGATTGTACTGCATCACGGATGTAACACTACCTCATATCAGTATTAACACTTGATAGTTTATATGAACACATATGGATGAATGTTAGGATTTCATGGCAGTATACTATTTTTAATGGCAATGTCAGGGGGACAGTGATTGTGTGGCACATGTGTTAAGGTCTGACATGGATTTATAGAGTCTGCTCCATGCATTGTTTGTTATGTGTACAATATTACAGTGACAGCTTCCTCGATCATTGACATTTGACTCGGCGCCGCTGTAGTTTTTGTGCACATGGGCATAGTTGATACATTGCCATCAGTCTCAGGTACTGCTGTACCATTTATTATAATGGATCATTATTAATTCATACATCAATTGCAGATGCTTCAGACAATATCCATTGCTATTACATGTGGGAGATGCATGCAATACCCAACTGTGTGTAGGGAATCCACTCATAATAGTGTGGTATTTGTTTACATTGTTATCTGTAAGGGTGCCACCTTCTTCAAGCAGAGATGAATTAGTCACGTATATCACATTTGACACAGTGAGCTCCCACACATCTGGTAAGCCATACGGACCTATTCCCTGGGATGCCCACCCATTAGGATTTGACAGTGAAGACATCCCTCCATGGTGTTTTATGAAATGCTTTCTGTGTTGTACCAAGTACATACGCAGCTTAGGGACATTACTGACGGCATGCGCTTGATTCTTGCAGAGGTGTATTGTGGCTTATGTATCATGCAAACCTCTCAAATGACCAGGAATACCCTTGATTTCAAATCCAGGTTTAACACTGTCCCTCTTAACCCCTCTAAAAAGTAGTCACTTTTGGGGAAGGTGTGGTAAATTCCCCTTATAAACTGTTGACAATCATTACAGTTGTACACATCTGTTCCTGCCAGACATGTATAATAAGTTACAATCACATATTATTCCAATGCCACAGAATACTGGTCATTACATTTTAATAGTGTCTGTGATTGTGCCTGTTTCTTTCTACATTTGTCCAGGAGTCTGTTGCTATGTATCCATGATTGTTTGAGAACTATGGTGACATGTCAGTCATATTACAGCAAGTCATTTTGCAGATCTTTAGAGTGCATACTTAGAAAGGATGGTACATGCAATCTGGGGTATGTGCATACATACCCCAGATTGCATGTACCATCCTTTCTAAGTGTCATCTCCAGTGGTCATGTCAGTGATGTGTATATCACAATCATTCACCTCCACTGACATGTAACCTTGTGTGACTATCACATATATCTATCATGTGTGTTTATATCATAATATAATCAGGCAGGAGGTGTAAACAGCAGTACGTACTCTGCTATCTACATATGTGCTTAATGTTATGCTACTGACTTGTCTTGCAAATGTACATACATTGGCATATCATACCTTGGGGACATTTTCATATTGATCATGACCTCTTCCTCTTTATTCATTCCTATGATTCATGTCTGTGCACATTTTCATCAGCAGACTTACCTTTCCAAGTGTACCTTTCCTCGTACTTGCCCTTGCTGTTTACTCTGCCCCTCCATTATTCCGTCCTGCAAAATAATTGTTATACTGTGCATTGTACTCAGTACACTTTAATTTATTGTGTCACTACTACTGATATCACAATATTTTCACCCCGTAGACATTGTGGCTGTCTGCATGATCTTGCAAAGCAGGTTTGCTCGTAGGCAAACTTAAATGCTTCATCTTTCTGTGCTCGAGCTGCTATGCACAGTTTCCTGGCCAGCAGCATTGTTACTGGCCATGAAACCCTACTTGTATTCATGTAAGTGCAATGAGCAGCATGGATATGTGATTGGCACTGCTGTTTATCACATTACCATGTGAACTCCATGTAGGTTTCGCGTGAAGCCTACATTGAGTTTATTGAATCCCTGAGATTATCCATATCACCACCCAGCATTCTTAGCCACGTAGAATAGAATCCATTTTGAACATTTCATGTTCTTTGCTTCCTGAAGCCCTGCTTAGAATTTCTCATTGCACACTGTAATGCTCTATTTGCTCAGAGAATAAAGAAATTTCTTCTCCATCATAGCTAGGGTCCAATTTCAATGTCAAACTATCTCTACCAATTGCATGTTCCTTTTCTACCTTCTGCTGATTCACAGACTTTCCTTCTGCATCTGCTTCCATGGTTTTCCCTTTGTCTCCTTTTCCTTTTGTTTCCTCAGTTGATGTGCAAGATTCCATTAATTTCATTCCTCTCTAATATATATATGCAGGGATCATCCTTTTAACACTCCTTGAAAATTTCCATATTGCCCTATATTATCAGATCTTCAATATCAATATATCTTGCCTGCCTTCAGCTGTAACTCCCATATCTGCCTTCACCTATCTTGTTACTTTCTCTCCTTCACCACAAATATCAGTCACTATTGTTTTTTTTTCCTTCACACCGTTCCATCCTTGTCTCTGTGTGCTGTAACTGTTGTAACCATATTCTACTCACTGCTGTTTTTATTACCAGTTTCAATCTTACTATGTCCTATTGCTCCCCGTTCTAACCTAGCCTACCTCTCAAAATCTACCTCCCTGCTCTTCCTCTGTATTACACTTTTTCCTGCAACCTCTACTCTGTTTTATGCATATCAGTATGTTTCTACTCCTTTTTTTCTTTACTGAAAGTGAGTGCATGTGTGTGTGTGTGTGTGTGTGTGTGTGTGTGTGTGTGTGTGTGTGTGTGTGTGTGTGTGTGTGTGTGTGTGTGTGTTTGTGTGTGTGTGCTTGTGTGCATCTGTAGTACTGAATATTTTGTTAATGCATTTGCGGCATTATTCAAGCAACTTAACCCCACAGTCCTTTTACAAGAGTACTGGTATATTTAAATAACCTATGTAAATAGTGTGCACAACCTGGTCTCTCTTTTCTTTCGGCTTTTCCCTGTTAGGGGTCACCACAGTGGAACTCCGGTCCACTAATGATTGGCAGTGGATTTTTACGGTGCTGAGGTGCCAGCCCGATGCCCAGCCTTCAAAGAAGGCACACCCATTCATGCACACACCTACCTGCATGCCTATAAACATCACTCAACCATAGGGAGGACATGCAGATTCCACACAGAAGGCGCTCCAGGCGAGAATCGAACTGGAGAACCTCTTGCTGTGAGGCGAGAACGCTAACCACTGCACCTATAGTGTGCATAACCTGGTAACATGAATAAATAAATACTGGTATAAATACAACATATACAGCAGTTATCAGACTAAATAAATAGGATTTCTCATTAAATAAATAAACAAATTTAAAACACATGATGCTGTAGTGTCAGCATATATTAAGAGCATGAACTATGAATCACAGAATAGAAAGCATCTGAATCCAAGTTTATTCTTAGCTAATGCTAGAAGTTAGCACATTGAGAATTATTGCTTTTCTTAATATCAGAACTGCAGCTTGAAATTAAAGGCTAAATTGTAGACCTATAATTGGATCCTTGTATAAATTAAATTAGTTAATAATACACTTGGCCATTTTAGATGCCAGAAATGAAAGCTGAGGAAATTTAATTTTTAATAGTGCTGACTAGTTTACATTTCTCATATACTGAGCTCCATATGTCATTGCATTTGCTGCCATTTCATGACTTAATGCTTTGTTGGGTCTAATTTGTATCCTAAGGCCTTTTAACTATCCCTGCACATTTTCATGAAATGGACTTTAAAACAAATTGAATCTCTGCATTTTGGTAAGCTGCCACATTAACAAAACGTCTGAGAGCATACCTCCAAACAAATTAGCAGATGTAAAAAAGGAGATGTACTTTAAAGTTTCCCCAGTGCACCCAAGCTGTGAATCACAGCCACATGTAAGCAAGAATGTGACCAAATAAAAGTCTCTGAATTTGTTCTGTTATTGCCTTTCAGTATAGCATTAATGCAGATTACTGACATTAAAGTGCCATATTGCCACTAATACAATGACATGGCAAAAATACTAAAAAGAAAGGTCTACTGAAATTTTGAAATTACTTTTTCACTAAAAGCAGTATTTTAAAACCTGATGGCATTGTACATATTAAAATAAGGACAGGAGCATGGCACTGGGAGACCTATGATATAGCTCCACTCAAGTATTTCAACTAAAAGCTAAGAATCCCCCTTTCCTTATCCCCTTTCTATCTTTAATTGCAGGTATTATATCATATAAATTCCTCTGTTGATCTGTCTTGTCACTCTTCTTTGTGTGATGTATCATGGGAATCTAGTACCTTGTCAGTGAAATACATGCCTTAGTGTTAGATGAAATTCACACTCTTCCATCACTAATCCCTACAATTCTTCAGTTGGTTCACTGCACCCACCTAACCCTGATGAAGTTTGGCATCCATATCTTACCCTTCTCTTTTCCCAGTTTTTTAGGTGTACAGTGTCAGGGTTTGGAATCTTTCCCCATACTAATCATCCCTATTCCCAGATCACCTTGGTGACTCATCTTAACATACATGCCTTGGTCTTAATCTCACATTATCTGGTATAGCTTACTAAACCAAGTATTGTATTGTTAATGTAGCCTTAGCAGTTCCTGTTGCAATTGGACAAGAGGTATAGAATTTCAGGAATCCACTTCCTGACATCCTGTTGATATTTTGGACTGACCTGTCATGCTATATTACATGAAACAACCTGACAGTAAGTATGACACCAGAGTCTTTCTTCAATATGACTGCTACCCTTAGCTTACATGTCACATTTGGAATACCTGAACCCCAGACAAAGTCACACAATATACTTCTAGTTACGCAACACTGCCCAACACCTTAACCATGACCAATATGTAAATATTGGTACTGCTGGAATGACATCAAAATGGATTAATCGTGAAATGGAGTCTATCCAACTTTTCTATTTTGATATCCAGAAAATCAAACAAATATTTTTAGGACAAAAGTCTGCTTTTAGGGCCATTATGTACCTGTCGCAAAACTACGATCTACCTATTCAGTCTACAGCTTTACAAATTCACAAATTATCACAAGTCAGCATCTTCAAAACAAATCCAAGGCAGAAGGTCACAAGCAGCAACTATTTTATTTGGTAAGACCACTTAAAACCAAGACAAAAAAAAATTAACATGTATATTAAGCACTTTTGTCCCTTATTGGAACTTCATTAGAATATAAAAACAGTTAAGTTACAGAACTTGTATACACACATCCATGAGCAATGACAATTACTTTGATGTTTCAAGAGGGAATGTCTCCCATCATTCTTAGGCAAAGTAGTATCAAGTGCTGTCTAGTGTTTACAAGATTTAAGTGCACTTCATTTTGACGGTGTAATCTTGCAAGCCAGCTACAAAACTGTAAAAGTTTTGTATCAAACAGACTATTTTATACATATGTATTATATATTAGTTTGTGTGATAAATCTTTGATAAAAAATACATAAAAATCAAAATCACAATAACTCAACATTCAGTGCATGCAATGAGCTGGTAAAAAATATTAAAACCAGTTGTACCGGGCAATAGGAGCATTCAGTTACAGAGTGTATAAAATGTATGTCATACATCTTTTCCTTGAAGGGGCTTGAACAGGAGGAAAAAATGTGTGTTCACATAAATAGCTTTATAATATAAAAAGGTTACTTAAAGTGTGAACTCGTACTTAAGGGGCCAGAGGTATTATTGTACCATTTGCCTCTACCTCTGTTTCATTATCTAGTCAATGCTTTAAATTTCAAAAGGGGTGCAATGGAACAAGATTCATTAAGTCCAGGCCAGCCATGGGCATTCAAAGTCAGTTGCCAATATAATTCCCTTAGTTCCAATAACTGTACCCATGGACCTCCTTCTTTAATCCTTCTATAACTACAAACTTAAATGTGTGACTTTTGTTGTCAAAAACATGTCTTGCCAAGGCATTGTTGGGATTCCTTTTGTTGATGTTGTACTGGTATTTGTAAATTCTTTCCTACAACCTACGCTCAGTTTTACCTATGTAAAAACATGGGCACTGTTGGCATAATGCTGCATAGACCATCCTCCTAGAATTACAGTCAAAATTTGCCCTAACTTTAAATTCTTTGCCTTTAATAAGAAACCTGTCACACATTAGAATGAATTTACATTGGGAACACAACCTACATTTCTTCATATGACATACCTGGTACATGTTTTCTTTAGATGTCTGTTCCAAAATGTCCTTCATGTTCCTATTTCTTCTAAATGTAAAACTGGGTCTGTATCCTAACTTCTCTCTCAAAGTGGAATTTTCACAAATAGTCACCCAGTTTTTTTCAATAACCCGTTTAAGTGTTCTGTGGTCCATATTAAAGGTAGTTATGAAATTCATGGAATAATGAGGTCTTATTAAATCCCCAGTTAATTCCTCCTCAACTTCAGCACCTATATTTTGTATTATAAAATTTATTGACCCACCTAAGATCTGTTTATACCATCCGGTATTTCTTTTCCTCATAACCTCCAACTTAAGTTCCTCTAGCAGTCCGTCAGGGTAACTTCTCTTATGGAACATACCCAGTAAAAGTTTACATTCATTGTGGAAGTCTCATCCATGCTGACCATTCTAGCAGCTCTAATCACCATAGATTTCTTCTTATGGAAGGGGTGGTAGCTGTTGAAATGGAGAAAGGAGTTTGAATAAGTGGGCTTTCTAAAAATCGTAGCTATAAATCTGTGGCTATCCCTGTCCTTACTGAGGAGGACATCCAAGTAAAATATTTTCTCACTATTGAATTCATACGTAAATTTCAAAACATTATTAATGTTGTTGATTTATGTTAAAAATATCTTAATCCTTTCTACCCCACCCTCCATAAAATAAAAATGTCATCCAGGTAATGTGTGTAAATCTTAAGTCTATCCTTGTACTGTGGATGATATAAAACATATTAGTACTCCCATTGGGCTATCACTATATTAGCAAAAGTTCCACCACAAAGGGACCCCATAGCTACCCCAGTTTTCTGAAAATAAAAATCACCTTTAAAAACCAAAAATTGTTATTCAACACCAGCTCTAACAGATCCTCATATAGATTGATATCATGCTGTGGAACCCATTTTCTGTGTAAATAACCAACCATACTAATTCCTTCATCCTGGGGAATGACAGTGTATAAATCCCTTACGTCAGTTGTTAAAAATACATCATCATCCTCAAAATATTTTCCCTCTGTGGTGGCTAAAATGACCATGAGTCTTTACAAATATATTTTTCGCTATGTAGAGGCACTTTTAGTTTTTTGTCAATAAATTTTGCACTGGAGTATGTGATGGAATTACATCCATCAACTGTAGGGGGCATTGGGGGTCTGATACACTCTTGTGTATTTTTGGGATACCAAATAACATGAGGATTGCAGGGGAGGGCATGTGTAAATAGCTGAAAAGATTCACATCGATTCTCCTTTCAAGTAACAAATTGAGTGCCTTTGAGATGTTTTGATAGTTACAATTTAGTTCATTTTTTGAAACCCCTTGATAAGTGTCAGTATCTAGTATTATTTCCATACTTTCATTGTACTGGTGGATATCCATCACAATAATTCCCCCAGCCTTGTCGGATTTCATGATATGAACCTTTTGCTGTTTAAGGAATCTTAGGTTGCTTACCTTTTCCTCACTCAAATTAATTTTACCATTGCATTATACCATAAAAGCATTCCTTATATCAAGTTCATAGACTTTCTCATATAACCCTAAAATAAGGTCTAGGGGTGGGTTAAAGGAGCTAGGTATGTAAAAATTGTCAGGCCTGTCATTGTTCTCCCCCAGCATAATTTTAAAATTCAGTTTCATTAGGTAGAGTTTCAAGTCCATTAAAGTGTTTGCTAAGTTCAGTAAACCAGTAAAAGCACTTCCAAGTAAAATCAAAAAAAGCCACACAGCTGAAGTCCATGTAAATACTTTACTGCATAAAAGCAATAGAAGAACAACGAATGTAAGTGCTTTCGTAAGGCACCAATGACCAAACATCCTCAGACAAATTATTCTATTAGTGCTCAACATTACAAAAGACACACCCCCATAATTGTTAAATTAGCCCCTATTAGTGATCACATTAAATATAATGAAAACATTCAACATATTCACCAACAAACAGGAACCAGATATTGAACTTTCCATATGTCAAATAAAATAAAAATATACATGTATATATGTTTATATAAAATAAACCTAAAAAACTTTGACCCATCACATATAGGTAAAAAATTATCTGTCCAACACTCTTAATTTCAATTTACTGGTAATGATTATAGCCTCAGTAAGACCCAGGGGTGAGTGGGCATTAAGAGAAACCTGCCACCAGGTTTCTCTTTCTTCCAAAAACAACTTCCAAGGCCCCCCTCTATCCCCTCGTTTAACCTGCTGCAAGACCACAAATTTAAATACATGGTCCTGGAAATTCTTAATGTGTTTGCTAAGTTCATCTTCTTCACAGGTACAAAAGTTAAACCCTTACTAAGAAAGTCAGCAATATCTGTATCAACTGCAGAATCAGAGAAATCGTAAACAAAAAAAGTCATCACAAGAATTTTTAACAATGACAGGACTGTTATGAAGTGCATCTTAGTTTAAATTATTATGTGTAGTACCCAAACTTAAAATTTATTGGGCAGAAACCTCTCATAAATTACACTGCCATGGTGGTTGGTTATTTACACAGAAATGGAATCCCACAGCATGACATCAACCTATATGAGGACCTGTTAGAGCTGGTGTTAAACAACGATTTTTTGATTTTTAACAGTGATTTTTATCTTCAGAAAACTGGGATAGCTATGGGTTCCCCTAGTGATGGAATGTTTGCTAATATAATGATGGCCCAATAGGACTACCAATACATTTTAGATCATCCAGAGTACATGGATACACTTAAGATTTCCACACGTTACCTGGATGACATTTTTATTTTATGGAGGGTAGGGTAGAAGGGACTGAGGCATTTTTAACATACATCAACAACACTAGTAACTTTTTGAAATTTATGTATGAATTTGATAGTGAGAAAATATCTTACCTGGATGTCCTCCTCCGTAAGGCCAGGGGTAATCACAGATTTATAGCTAAGATTTTTAGAAAACCCACTTATTCAAACTTGCTTAATATACATATTAATATTTTTTTTGTCTTGGTTTTAAGTGTTTTTACCAAATAAAACAGTTGCTGCTCGCAACCTTCTGCCTTGCATTTGTTTTGTTTTTGGATCCTCTTGGATTTTTGTGTTTTACAAGTCAGTATTTTCTGCGAAACTCTGGGTTCCTGTGAGTTTTAATAACTGCTGATGGAGATTTAGTTGCATCAACCTGATCTGAATCATAACTACCATTGTTATTTTTCACTAGCCTGATATATAAAAAAAAGCAGCACAGTAAAATGGAGAGCTGCAACTGTAATTCAGTTTATTGGATTTATTTTATATACACAGTGGGTTAGTACTTTCAGTCCACTGATTAATGTGGAGCAGCTTCACTCAATCAAACATATAAAAAGCTTCCTTAATTAATTCTAAGAGCATCACATGATTAAAATAATTAAAACAGTTTAGACAATACATACCACATGCAAAAACTGAAAACATAATTCATATTAAAAAAAAACAATAAATAACTCTATAATCAAATAAAATATAAAAAAACACTATGATAAAGCCATTTTAATTAATACTTCAAAGACCTTTTACTGGGATTCATAAAGATTTGCCGCACATTTGCATTGCACATACTCAGACAAAGTTAGTTCTGCAGTACAAGCAAAAGACATATGCATGCAATATTGAGGTGGGCTGCACAATAGAGCAACCCTCACTTCTTACTTGCATAATGCCAAAAAGTGTTTTTCTTGTGCTTCCTTACTGGACAGTGCAGATTCTATGTTGCTAAGCAATGTAACATCTTCACAGATGAGAACTGCATGGTAGCATACCTGATAGCACAGATGCCATAACAGTTTGCAAAGCAAAACAATATAATTTAGATAAAAATAAGAGCTGCAAACAAAAACGGTGATACACTCTCCATGCACAGAACTTGAGGTGCTTAGTAAAGTACAATGCATATAAAGCAAAACACTGTCTCATGCCTGAAAGTATGTTTTGCAGCATAGTGGCACATAGTTCTGCAGTGATTCAGTTGAAATACATTGTTTAAGTTTGTGTTGGAATGAGCACGGATACAGCCACCCTTTTTAATATCCAAATTAGATAGAAAAGGGATGTATACGAAAGTAGGAAAAGGAGACGGTAACAAGTAGAAGGGAAACACACAAGGAAAACACAAAGGAAGCTGCAATATAGGGGATTCTGTAGACAGAATAATTTTAGGGATCCAGTTCAGAGAAGGGATGAAGAGAATGGAATACAAGGGAAGAGTAAACAGGTATGGAGAGAGTGGTAGAATGATATAGGTGGGCAAACAGACAAACATGAAACAGTGCAGACAAACAAGAGCGGTTGTGCATACACAAGTGACAATAGATAAACACGGACATATAGAGGTTGTCCAAATTGTGACAGCAGAACTGTACAATGTACAAGGAATAAGGCACAGTAAAAAGGGGGATGACATCAGAATGAGGGCAGAGTATTGTCTTAGCAGCAGGAAGACTGCCATACAAGCCCAGAAGACAGCATGCACAGACTTATTAACAGCTGATGATTCTGTGCGTCCAATGTCTTAGGCCTATTTGTTTTCTAGGTAAGCCCACTGGACAAAGTGTCCCCCACTTTCAGAGGAAACCTGGGAGCACTGTCTAGTTAAGTGACTTACTCAGAGTCATAAAGTAGGCATGAAGTTAGAGAGACTCAAACAATGTATCCCTGAGCAGAGAAAGCAGCTCATAATTGACAGTTCTAAGCTTTAATCCTCTGCACCATTTTATTTATTTTACATTTGTTAACCGGGTAGAGTCCAGCTGGGCAAGTAGCCCGTTTTCAGTGGAGACCCGGGGAGATAAGCTTCATAACAACAGTACAAAAAGATTGCAAAATTTTTTAAAAGATTTGCCAACAATATACAAAAAGTTTGACAGTTGCCAACAATCAAATTACAAAAAGGTGAATGTAAAACAGAAATCATTACATTTCTTAAGCCTTATTACAGACAGTAATATGAAACTCATTAGATATATAACTAAAAACAATTGTGGTATTTTCATTTAGTAGAAGTAAGACAAAAAGAGAGCAGAATAGAAAACATTTGATCAAACGCATGATAAACTAGCCAGGAGTATTACAGGAGCATAGCCATTGTTGAGTAAGGTATTCCTTTAGGAGTTTTTTGAAGCTATGATGATCTGTGTTTTTTAAGATATTCTGGGGTTAATAAATTCCACTGTTTGGCTATTTTGAAGGAGAAGAGAGAATCACCAAAGTAATTATGGGACTTTGTAACCTTGAGTATAACTTTATTGGATGATCTAAGGGTCCTGGGGTTGGTATTTAGTTGCACTAGGTTGGAGAGTGCAGGGCAGTTTTCAGGTGTGTGGATAATAGAGTGGGCAGTGGTGAGCTGAATGAGCAATAACAGACTGGGAAATTCAAGCCAGTGTAATTTTTGAAGAACAAGGCAATGATGGGTCCTGTTGGGTATATTAGCAGCAAACTTTGCTATTTTATTATAGCAGGAATCAAGTAGATGTAAATCAGACTTGTGCAGGTTAGTGAAAAGTTGAGAACAGTAAAGAAGAGTAGATAGGAGGTGGGGTCTGGCTGTGGCTAGTCTGCCATTTTGAGTGAGGTAAGGTTTAGCCCTGTATAGTGCACCAAGTTTGATGTGAACTTTTTTAATTGTGAGTGATATGTGTTTATCGAATGTTAGGTTGTTGTCTATTGTGACACCAAGTAGTTTTGTGTGGTTAACTGGTTTTATTATACTGCCATTAGTGGAGTAGATGGAGAGGGGAGGTGGTTTTGCTTTGGATTTCCTGTTAGAGAAGGTCATTCATTTTGTTTTCTTTGGGTTTAGGATGAGTTGAAGTTCATTTAGATAATTTTCAATATCTAGAAATAACTTTTGCAGTTTATCTTGGAGTTCTTGGGGTATGGGAGCAGAGCAAATAAGAGTAGCGTTGTCAGCATATTGAATAATAGAAGCATATTTAGTGGCAGTGTTTAGACTATTTGTGAATATAATAAAAAGGAGAGGGCCAAGGATGGAACCCTGAGGAACCCCAAGAGAGACTGGGAGGGGTGTGGAGAGTTTATTATCCCATTTAGTTGCCTGTTGTAAATTAGTAAGGTAGCTAAAGAACCAGTTGAGAGCTGTAGAGTTGAGGTTGAAGGAGGCTAGAGTGTTGAGTAGTAGTTGGTGGGATACTGTATCAAAAGGTTTGGACATGTCAAGGAATATAGGAGAGACTAGTTGTCCATTGTTTTTGAGGACATTGATGTAGTTAATGAAACTTATGAGGGCTGTGGAGGTACTGTGTTTTGGACGGAAGCCGTGCTGTGAACTAGATAAGAGGTTATTTGTAGCGAGGTGGTCTGGGAGCTGCTTATGGATACATAAGAATTTGGCAAGGGGTGACAGAATGGCAATGGGCTAATAATTAGAGAGATCTTTAGATGGGCCTCTCTTGTGGAGGGGGATAATATTGGATATTTTCCATAGTATGGGGGCATATTGTTCTGCAATAGAACAATTGATTAGAATAGATATGGGATAGGCGATGGAGCTTGCAGCAGTTTTTAAGAAGTCATTAGGGAGTTGGTCAGCTGCTAGAAAGGTAGGTTTTAGTTTTGATAGGAGTTTTTTGACATAAGAGGTTTGTATGGGTTTAAAAGAGAAGTAGTTGGGTTTAGAGTTAGTAGACGTAGGCACTGTAAGGGTTTGGTTAGATTTGTTGTTGTTTAAAAGTGAGGTGATAGTTGTGATGAAATGATAGTTAAATTGGGATGCTATACATTCAGTGCTATTTTTTGCAGATGGTGTAAGGGTAGAGGTTTTGCCAGGATTGAGGAGGTAGTTAAGGTTTTGCCAAAATTTTTGTGGGTTATTTATGTGTTTTTGTTGACAAGCTATAAAATAAAATTTTTTGTCAGATAATATTTGGGTCTTAGTTGGGTTTCTTAGTTGTTCATAAGAGGTATGGTTTTCTGAGGGTTTGGAGGTATGATAAGCAGTCCAGGCTGTATCCCTTTGTTTAATAAGAGATTTAGCATCTTTGGTTATCAAGGGTAGGTTTTTGGCTTTGGAGCAATTTTTTCTTGTTGGAGCGAGGTTAAGGATGTTGAAGAAGGTATCATTAAAATATTGTACAGCTTGGTCTAGGTGGAGTGATTTTAGAGGTGACCAGTTGCAGTTTTGAAGTAGGGAATTTAAGATGGCAGGGGAAAAATGTATTTTGTTGCGTATGTTGTTTTTTTTTTTTTTTTTATGTTTTGTATGTGTTTTTTTTTTTTTGTACATATGTTTGTTTGCAGTCAGACAGTAAAACATGGAATAGTATACTGAAGTGGGAAAGTTGCATCTGGTGGTGTGCTGTATATTTTTTATGATATATACAGAGAAGGTTACATCTTTTGATGCAGTAATGTGTATGCAAAATATTCCCCGAGGGACTGCACAATAGAAGACTATGCCTACAGCCTAGTTCAGCCCATCAATGCCGTGCAGCTGAAGGGAGGTTGATAGGACTAGCAATGTACTGTATACAGTAACAATAGTGGAAGCAGAGGTAAAAGATATGACAGGTAGCTTTTACAGGATAGATGGAAGCAGGCCATGTTTTCCAAAGGAAATCAAAGCCGCTCCATGCATACAGTTAACTCAGCTGATAAATGCAGTCCACCTCTTATTTGGCACACTGTGTCTGTCTTACCTTGACAATGAAAAGTTAGAGGGGAACTCTTCTGTGCATGAACTTCTCTAATTAGATAAGTAGCACGTGAGCTGCTATCATTTTGGATGTGGTTTCTCCACAGGTTATGACTACCACATAGCCAGAAGTACCTCTGGTAATGTTCTTACCAGCCAACACCTTACCCTACAATCCCTTTTCCTTCTGATAGCTCTGACATTTAGATCCAGTCATATGTCAGTCATATACAGAGGCCATGCATTCTGATTGCATCATGTAAACTATGTTGCCTGACTAGGTTACAGGCTGACTACTGTTGTGGATTACTATGTTGTAACTCAGGGATGCTAGGACCTGCACATCTTATATGTGTTTTAGTCAAACAGGTACAGTCCTATTATCTGTGCACATTTACTATGTTCTATGTTTATAGAGGATTCAGTATGTCCTGAGGACAACCAGGCTGGCAGAGACTGGGGGAAAATATCAGCATTCCAGAAAATAAAAGCTTGCTGCATCTGCTGCCATGCAGCATGGCCTACATCTGTTGGGAAACGGGGGGGATAAGACCAACAGTTATGGAACCAGATGGGGTACATCTTGCTGTAGGATATCAATGACATGGAGGAGAGAATAAGACAATGGGCCAGTATTGCCATCTCCTCACAGATATGATTGGCTATGTCAAGTGCAAGGTATTGCAGATTAAATTGGAGTGATCTACCACTAAACTGGCCCTCCGTGGTCTTAATGACTTCCAGAGATAGAAGAATTCCTGAGTCGCTGTTTGTGGGCAATGTACTATGAATTATCCCTGTAGATATTCTTGAAGTTACAGTAGGGATGCCCCAAACCCCCTTTCATTAGTGATTGATAGACAAGCTTATTACTAACTAACAAAGAGTTGTTTATACTATTTCTAGATGTAATAAGTGTAAGGTATTGCAGTTTGCATAATGAACATTTCTTTTCTCAAGTACCCCAGGACTGCAATGCCATCTTGTCACCACTAAAGGAAATGCTAGGTATAATGGTATCTGCTGCACAAACACCCTTGCTCTGCATACCACATTGGGACCCTTCTTCACATATAATTAGGATCACCATGATGGTCTGCATGTTATGCATTCACTGGTATCACCACTGCAGGGAATGATTTAGAAATGTCAGAGGTTGGACAAAGGGCTGATGAAGCTCCCCAGATGAGTCCAACAATGATGCTGAAATGCATGGTCCTGGGTGGGGAGGTATCCTCTACAGAGGGTGGAGATACAGCCAGATATATTGAGGATGCTGTGACTACACAGGGTAGTAACCTATCATCCATATAGGAATAGGGATATGCTGTGGATGAAACCCACATAACTGCTTCACCAGTGTTAGAACAGTTAGCTTTATACATGTGCACTGCTTCTGATGCAGGCATATGTGCTATAGGTTAATAACACATGGGTGCCAGAGTAATGTCACAGCTCTTATGTGGCCCCTGAGATGCAGTCAATATTG
This sequence comes from Protopterus annectens, assembly GCF_019279795.1. NCBI lineage: Eukaryota > Metazoa > Chordata > Ceratodontiformes > Protopteridae > Protopterus > Protopterus annectens. The sequence goes on from NC_056737.1 coordinate 892,464,651, forward strand.
GTAGTACATTAATCAGTGGACCAATGGACAGTAATATCATTCAGACACAGTATGCTGCTTTACAACTGACACTGGATCTAGCGAGTATGTTATATGGATGTTATACATGTTATGCATTGACAAGTATCACCACTGGAGGGCATGCTACAGAAATGTTATAAGCTGGATAAAGGGTGCTGTGCAGAGATCAGGACGAAGAGCTCTGATGGCACACATCACTTCAATTAGCACCTCTCTGTATAGAATTGCTAATGCATTTTAGGTGGTTCCACTGCCAGTGTTGCCATGGCCAGGGTAGTGTATGCACAGTGAAAGTCACGTACCAGTACCTTTGCAGTATTTGTTGGGTGCATGCACAGTACCATCATCATGAGCTATTAGAAACCCTGGTACCCTTCACTGTGGGTGCATAAGAAGATCTGCATCCAGATACTGGACATGCAGTGGCCCCTAGTCCCTCTCACAGAAGGTCCCAAACCCTGGCAGCCCTTGCCACCATACCATATTCTGGTCCATGTCATGCAACATCACCAAATCCCTGTCAAAGCCAAACACAAGCCATGGTCATCCTCACCACACATATCATCTAGGTCCAGCTAATACAGTAATACCACAACCAGTTACATGAGGTCTCTAGCCCTGTCAGTGCTGGTGGACCCTCCCTCCTAGACTGTTATAGTCACTGTCCTCAAACCCTGTAAGATGTTTTCCCACAAACCTTGTGACATTTCTCAAAAACATCTGTATGTCGTATGTCTTATTTAGTTTGTGACAGTGTTGTATTATTATATCCCTAGTCAGTTGTAAAAGTAATGATGAAGGTGACCCACAACACCTCCATATTCCTATGTTCTTCCAGTACTGCTGCTCTTGTAGTGTCCACAACAGATTCTGACAGAGCCTTCTCATGTAGCTGACCAAGTTGTTTCCACAGAATCCTTTTAGTCTTCCAGTTCCTCACTAAATGTGTCAAGTCAGTAGAAACATCCCTTCAGTGCATGTTCTCAGCATAAGCAGTGCTGTATTGCACTTCCGCCATAGTTTTGGACTTAAGTACAGAAGTCATGATCCCTGGCCCCATGAGGTATCCAACATCACCTGCAACATACACACACGCACACAGAAACAATGGGGGACCAGTCCACATGTACAGTTTTCTGTATCAGTCAGATATCATAGACTTCAGTGAACCTAAATTTCTTTATTATTAATTTATTTATTTATTGACATTTGTTTACCAGAAAGTCCAGCTGGACACAGTTGCCCTTTTTTAGAGCAAGCCCTGGAGAAGAGATCTAAGGTAACAAATTTAATGCAATCAGTGTTTACAATAACACATTTTATAATGCACTTTCAGTTACTGCATAAAATAGTAGTCAGTATAATAAAATTTGTATTAATAGTCACAAACAATAATATACAAACATTGTACTGAGAATTTATTGATTATAGAGTGGTGTATAAGATTGGAAGGAGTCATTTAAGAAATACATTAGAGTGTGGTGTTAGAGGGGTAAATAAGTTTAAGTGTAAATACAGAAGTAGTGATGGAATAGAAATTTGCTTGCACTAATTAGAAGTAGGTATATCAGTTTAAGAATTGCAATAAAGTGAAGTATTAGCATGGGATAAGCAAGTTAAGTGATTTTAGATAACTTTTTTCTAGATTTATTTTTAAATGGCATCAGATTTTCATATATTCTTATTAACATATGCAAAATTTTGCCTACATAAAAGCAAGGACAGGATCTACATTGGGCAATAAAGACAATGCAGGTGCTCCTAGGGAATAAGGGCAAGAGTTACACTGTGCAAATTAGACAATGGAAGATCCCCATGGGGTAATGCAGAAAAACAGGTAACTGAACAAAACTAAGGGCAGAATCCTCTTTGGGCAGTATAGATAAGGCACATCATCTAAATACAAGAGTAAGATCTGCTTTAGAAAATGTAGACAGTGTAGGACACATATATAAAAACAAGGGCAAGATGGCAAGATATGCATTGCACAATCTGGGTAATACGGATCACCTAAAAAAAACAAAAAAACAAGTTCAGGAAACAGCTTCAGAAGAGGTTAAGTTTACATGGTTATTCTGAAACTATCTTGGTGGAAGCCCATAATAGAATTCAGGGCAGGCACAGGGGGTTTGGAGATAGGTGCTGGAATAAATATGGGGGGAATATGGCAGATAAGAAAAATGAGGACAAATTGTTCTTTGTGACCAAGTATTCCCCTTTTTCCAACTTTTTGGAGAAGATAGTTAAGGAATCACGGTACATAGTATCAGATGATATGACTGTAGGACATTTATTTCCCAAGCATATTACTTTTTCCTACAGCAGGTATAACAATTTGAAGTAATTGTTGAGTGGGGATGGGTTAATTAGTAAAGTGGGTGACAGAGTGGGAACATGATCTTGTGGGAGCTGTTCAGTGTGTGGCAGTGTGTAGAACCTAAATGGGTTTAAAATTAAGGGTAGGTTTTATAAAGTCAGGGAACCTTTCAGTTGTAAGTCCCAGGGAGTTGTGTATATTATTGGATGTGGTTGCCAAAATATAAAATGGTATATTGGACAGACTAAAAGGAAAGTGAAGGTTAGAATAATGGAACATCTTGGAGATATTAGAAGTCAGAATTTGAATAGTTCAGTACCTAGCCATTTTATATCTGCATATGGGGGATTGAAAACCAGTTTGTTTTTTAGTGCACTAGCATGGCCACTTTTGAAACATGGGGTGGTTTTAGGGGGGGAACTTAATAGATTAGAATGTGGAATGATTACTAATTATAGGATGCTTCATCCTAGGGGAATAAATATGGAGTACGATTTAACTCTATAAAGGGGCGTTTTATAAAAGTGTTATAATTCATTACATTTTATAAACAAAAAATGTTTGTATAAATGACATTTTTGCTATATATGTTTAAATGTATGGAGATATTCTATTTTGCATAATGTATTGATTTAAATACAATGTAATTGGATAATTAACTGATTTGTATAGTACTTGGTGTATAAATGAGGTGGCTTTATGCTGTTTGAATAATTCCTTAGAAGGCAAAAAACTGAGGTACCAGAATAAAGCTTTACTGTTGGACCTGTGTGTTGAAGCTGTTTCCTAAGTTGTTTTTTTTTTTATAATTCATTTATCAGTGTTTCCATCATGTTGTTGAATACTGCTTCTGCTGCCTCTGGGGTTCTAACTGTTCTTGGAACTTCAGAAGGGGTGCTGTTTTCTGACATTTTGCGTGCGGAAGCTAATTCTATCCCCACGGGATCTGTGGCTGTTTACCAGTGAGGATGATGTCACTGAGAAGATTAATCACTTGGAATGCCTTTTGTTAAAGGAGGTGACTGTTTTTTATGACATTAAGTTATTGGAAAAGTATGTCTTCCATAATATTACCCCTAGGGGGTTGCAAATTGATGGCCTGCCTGCTGGGCATTTTACTGAGGAGGAAAATGATTTGTTAGAAGAGTGGAGACTTGCCTCCTTGAACTGTATCTTAACTTGATAAAATGCAACTCAAGACTTGTTGACAAGTTGTGTAAAGAAATTACTGAGGTGCAAGATGCTTTGATTAAAGAAGCATCAGAGTTAAAATACAAAGAAACAATGAATGTTAAAGGGGAAGGTGCAGCAAGCGAAGAAGAATGTTTTGGATTGAAAAAAGAGAAAATTAAATCAGGATATCAGTGACTTTGAAAATAATTTGGTTTATTCCTGCCAGCGGAATGGACATCCTGGAAGGTCAAAGGTTAGAGGAGGTGCTTTCTGCCAGTTTTAGTAGTAAGAAGAGTGTTTCTTTTGAAAATATGCAAGTGGGGGAAACTATTAACACTCAAAAAAACTCTGCACTGCTGATACAATCCCCCAAGCAAGGACAATCACGCAACAACTACAAGAAGAGCCGTGGGAGCTACAACAAGAAATAAGTGATTCTGTTAATTCTCTGGACTTTCAGTTATGTTCTTCGTTAACTGTGAGTGAAGATGTTCCCAAACAATTGAACGTTTTGAATTTATCTAATTTTTGAACTTACTAACAGTTAAAAATGTGTTATTGAGAGGGTCCAGTGTCTGCAGGATGTCAATTTCTTTTTGATCATTTCCATGATAATTCTTTGTATGGCTTTGCATATTAGACTATTCAGACTAATAAGCCTGTGGATTCTGGGTAGGGTTCACGGTCCACCCTTGTGAAGGGAGAATAACCGCTGCCATCCTCCATTCACTGGATATGTAGACTGTTTTGAGACTGTAGTAGAAAAGTGACTCAAGTGGTCTGGATACATCATATTTCAGGCAATTTAGGAGGCAACCTGGGATATTGTTGTGCCACATCAAGGCTGTAGTTTTAGCGTTACTGAGCACCACTATGACTTGCTCCCTGTTGATAGTTGGAGCGGATATAATGGTTGGGGAGGGGGGATAAAGTTTGAGCTGAGATTGTCAGCCAGCAGATTCACTATGTCACTCTGCTCAGAGAAGGTGGTACCATTTACTACCCAAAATTGACCTTGTTGGATTTAATTAGTCCTCTTAGTTTCCTGTTTAGTTTTATTAGTGAGTTCTTGTCATTATGACAGTTGCTCTTTCTGACTTTGGCCATGGCCTTTTACCTTTTGTTATATACCCTGTTAAGACTGGGATTCTGCCAGTGGGGGTTTGTTTTTAGGATTTATTTTGGAGTTACTTCTGGTAGGTACAACAGCCTCTGTGCAGCTATTTACATTTGTACAGTGTTTTTTGAGTAATTCTTCATAGGCTATTGTGAACTCTGGGTTGGGTAGGACATTGAGTTTTGACAAACTGTTACTTAGTAGGATGTAGTTTTCTTTTAAACAATTTCTAAGTGTAACTGGTTTTGCTGGGTTTTCCAAGTTGATTTTTGTTTCTAATGTGACAGCTTTGTGATCCATCCTCAGCAGTGAAAACAAGGTCCATTATGTCCAAACATCTGACTGAAGTGTGCACTAACTGATCAGGGGCATTTTCTTAATAAGTCCAGGAAATGTTGTGCCTGCAAGTTGGAGGAAGTGTATGTTTACCAATCTATAAAGGAGTAGTAGTCAAAGTCTCCCATGACTGGAGTAGTGTTTGATTGGATAGAGACATGAATGATGACCTCAAGCTTGCTAAGATATTCGAAGAGACTCTATGTAAGGTTTTTTGCACATGGATTAATTCCATATTTTCCTGTTTAACCAACCTTGAGGTACACTTGTTGCTAATGTAGATCAAGACACCTCCACCTTTAGTCCCTGTCTGTGTGGATGATTGTTTAAATATGTGGAAGGCACTGTAGCCTTGCACTGCCAGCATACTTCCTTCAGCTTTAAACCATGTCTTGGTAACAGCACAGATGTCTATATCCTGCAAAGTGAGGAGAGCTTATAGGGTGTGGAGTTTCTTGTTAAGGCTCTTAGCAATGATCAGTAACACCTTTAGATTTCTTTGGGGTTTATTTGCTATGTCAGTAGGTTTGTCTCTTTGGCATTGCCTAATAAAGGCTCTAAGGGGTGACAAAATGTTAGCCTACATCCATAAGCTCAGGGGGGACAGGTGCATATCATCCTTGGCTAAGCAATGTGGTGTATTGACCATGTCCTCCCAGACTGACAGATATCGAACCCCCCTGGATTGACACCAGAAACTAAACCAGTTGCTAAAGTCAATCATTTTCTGCTCATACTGTGGCATCATCCTTGGTATAGTTATCATACTGCTCAATGCAAGGCACATACTGGTCTGATCCACATATTCAGACAGGTCTATAATGTCTATCTTCATATAATTCAGAGAGGTAGGTCTCTCACCATTTACACCGACATGGACTATGATTGAATCATACTTGTACCTGTGGTGCAATGACTTGAGTGCTTGTGTAACTTGACAGATCCTGGCTCCAGATAAGCAACTGACCATAAACTTCTCTTTGTCCAGTCTGGTAAGTGGAGCATTTGAGTGTCATACAATGCAGTGACCTATGACAAGAGCCCTGGGTAAACTGTTTGCTTGCCTTATGAGCTTGGTTTTCAAGGGCTCATTTGGTGTAGGTTGATGTGTAATGTTTGGTATTGCTTCTGCTGTATGCTTTAGAGATTACTGAGGATAAGCATTGCTGTTTGCAGGCTTAGAAGGTGTTTCAGGTTTGGTGAGATTGCTTTTTAGTGCCTCAACATAAGCTGGTCTATGTGTGTGGACATTATGTGTGATGGATGTGGTTTGTGTTTTCTTGGTAACCTTGTATGTTTGCGAGATTTTTGACTCCAAGGAAACTTTGTATGTACATCTCTCAAGTTTGCTATCAACATTCTTATACACAGTAGGTCAACTCATGACTTACTCGAAAAAAAGGTTAGCAATTAAAAACAGTGTGAATGCAATACAGCAAAGCTGTAATGTTGAAAATTCGAATTTGACATTATTGACATTACCCAACTTACCTTGATGTCTGGTGATTACCTACAAACGTTTTGTACCCCCACCCCCTGCTAAGTATATATTCCAACTCCGAGATCACACTACAGTGGGGAAGAGGGTAGATTTCCCAATCCCCACTGAGGTGCAATCTCCAGTCCAATTGCAAACATCAACGCTCAAATACACGAATGCAAGTTACGTGTCAACCTTTTCAAAGGCAACAAAATCTCCACTTGGCATTTTAAACTTTTTTACCTATACCCTCAATGATATGAACAACAATGAAATAAGTTTCCACCTTTTGATAGTAAAACCATCTGTCACATACTATGTTAGCTTCTTTAAGGATTAAAATGTTGTCAGTGACCATGAGACAATTGGTACCTTGTCTCCGGGTGCCCATATATACCAAGCTGGCTATGGAGACATTTGGAAATTGAATCTCCATGTTATCCAGACCTGTAGCAGGGTGGGCTATAAGGGTCTGAAATTTACAGAGGTCTCCTAGAGTAGTCTCTAAAGTTAGAGACTAGAGTTGAATAGTGCTAGGATATGACATTAGATGGTGCTAGGATATGGTATTAGTGTTAATTGATGTGCAAGCTTGCTGCTCTAAACTTATTTTTTGTGTGCAGGTTACAGTCCTGGTACTAGCTTTATGTGTAAACTTCTATGTTTTCCATATAGACCAGGCCATCACCCACTGCCACTATATGGGATATCCCAATCCTCTCTGTGTAAAAGCACAAAAAAATTGCTTGAAAGTGCATGCTACCAAAAAATAACTTTAACAAACTACCTAGACAAGGAGATTCAAGTCAGTCAAACCAATAGCAAGACAGTTTGAGTAAATGCAGTCATTTCAGCCTTAAATACAGATAAATGCACAAATAAAACAATAAATCAGTGATCATTCACTAAAATTGCTTCTGGCAGTGTTTATTTTGAAATACAAGTACTTAGCTTGTGCCTAGATGGCATGTTCATAGGTTCATAGGAGATTACTAGGCTAATGGCTTTAGAGTCCTTATAAGTCTTGCCAGTATCACATGATTTTACCCAAAATGTGGCCCTTAGAGACAAGAAGATGGCATAGGTTTGTACATATGCCTTGAGCGTTTTACAGATTGCTCTGTCCATAATGGACATAGGCACTGCTACAGGTGTAAATTTGCAATTCCCCATCCATTGATCCAAATTGCGTTTGAAGAGGGCTAGGGAAGGGCTCTTTTTAAAGTGAAAGGAAGCCTGTTCCTAAGAAGGGGTAATCTCTGTGACACATATCTGTCTCTCCAGCATGTTTTGTTTGAGTCACTGACTGGACTTAGATCTCTAGATCAGATGACTTTCGTGGTGTTTGTCTTGCGGATGTGTAGCAGCTCCATTAGGGCTGGATTTGAGTGCCTTGTATGTTAGGCATCAGACATCCCTTAATAGTCAGTAAGAGACAGAGTAAAAGGTTGGGCTGTTAGTCTATCCGAATAGGACATGTTTGTAGCACCCTGTATTTTCCTTGTGAGGAACCCCTGGGGTCACTCTAGCAGTTGCAAGTGCATAGTCAAGTCCATACCAAACGGCGCACTGTACTCAATTATTGGTCTAGTGAGGGCTGAGTAGAATGGGGCTATAGCTTCCTTTTATCCAGATATCATCCCTTTACTTATAAGCTGTGCCGCATAGAATGACTTCCTCACCAATTTGGACACATGGTCGTCAAAATTCAGGCTACTATCTCTGCACCTAGACTTCTCACCGCTGAGTCTGCTCTTAGGGGTGTGCTATTAATGTTTTCATTTGCTGGGTCTTTGGCTTCCCACAGTGTATGATAATGCATTTTTTTCACATTTAGTTTTAGGCCATGGCTCTGGCACCAATCATTTGTCTCATTTAGTCCCTCCTGAAGGATATCTACATCATTGGGGCTTTGATGGTTGCCCCCAACTTGTAGTTGTCTGCAAACTTTGTCATCCAGAGGCCTTTTAGATTAGTCTTGTTTTCAGAGATAGTAAAGTATACTATTTCTAGCTTCAGGTGGTCTGCAACATCTATGGTTTAATCAATATGAAGTTGTCACATGACATTTTGATGTACCTATATTTGATAATGTGTAGGACCATTCCACCAAGTAGTATGCTATCAATCTCACCTTCTGTAGTCTTGGACTCTTGCTAGTTGCCTAATACAGAGTCAAAAACTGTCTTTCTTGGAACATGCAGTAAATATTGTGACAGTTTACACATATCACTCTATACACTAGGTTACAAAGCAATATCAGGTTATCTGATATCTAATTTTATATTCTTGGAGATGGCTAGTAAATTGTCAGATTTTTTGTGTCACAGATCACTGACATTGTATTTATACTGTGTTTGAGCATCTGCATGCTTTCAGCCAACATATATAAGTATGGCAATCTGGTGGTACAACAATATTATTTTTGCTTTACTATTTCAAAAACTTTCAATAATTTTGAGATATAAAATGAAAATCCAGTAATAAGATGTACTCACTGAAAAGATGCTATTTTAAATATTAACACTTTTTTAATTTCACAGAAAGTTCTCACATAGCTGTTCTGACTCTGCCTTGCTCAGCACTTATAAATCCATTTAGAATGTTTTCTCTTAATTTACATTCCACTGTCAATGATGGAAGGGTATTTCATGGGTCTGTTACCATCACAGCTCACTGTAGCATTCAGGCATGAAACTAGCCACCAAATTTGCTATGTGTACTGTCTAATGCCTGCCTTGTCTTTGTTTTTGATCTTCCATAGCCATCTCTGTGATTATTCTAGAGACCTACATTATGGCCCACCTCTTCATCTTTATTTTCAAGATTTATATGGTCAGATGTAACAGAGACTAGCTTTATTTTCTTATTTTTCCCCTTCTGGCTCTGTACAACTTATAGTTTTTCTCCCAGGTTAGATGACCAGCCATCTCTGAATCCCTCAATTAGTCTGTCTGAGTATCCCCAGCGAAATCTTTCAACTGCTAGCACTCTTATTCCTTGGGGGAGTTCACTTCGACACTGACTCAACTGTAGCTTCAGAAAACAAGTTATCCAGCAGGTAATTGTCTATATGGAGCCAGGATCTATCATCCTTACTGTGATCAGTCAAAGTTCACCATTCCTGTAATCTAAGTAGATGAACTATGAAGCTGCTGGTCTTCACCAGAGGTTGTACAGGCACTGGGCTTCACCAAATCGTCCCCTTAGAATAGAACAGCTGTCTTTGGCCACCTCATCCTATCCAGACCCTACCAGCAACCGGAGTTCATTCCTGAACTCAAGTTACCAGAAGCTCAAACAGTAGTTCTGCCTCTGTAATATTAAGCTGACAACAGCAATTCACTTTATATGATTAGGACTCACAGGAAATCCTCTTATTCCACATTAAAGAGCTTCTTCCTTAAATTAATAACAACATTGCTCACTGTAAGAACTAAAAGGACTGAAGAATAATGGAATGAATTGGAAACTACATGAAAAAAAATGGAATGAAGCTGGAATAAATGTCTTTATCTGTTAATCACCCAGAACTGTGTGAACAGGTGTCAATCTCTCCTTTATGTGCCAAATTTCAGAATAAAAGTTTGTATACATTGTAGTTCTGTTAAGAATTTATTATGTACAGTGGAGGTAGTTGTCAACAATATCCAAATCAAATGTTACTGTGTCCAGTAACAGTAATGCAAAACTTAAATACACTGAATTATGTCTGTAGCTTCTGCATTCATTATATTCCAAATTATTCCTTTCATCCTGAATAATATAATAATATAATTAATATTCTGGAATGCTGAATATCTGATCTAATTTCTGCACTTACTCGCAAGTGTCGCTACCAAACTTATGTGGACTGCATTGCAATGACTTTCTGCGTATCAGTCTGAAGTAACTAACTAACTTCTGTGTCTGAAGTATCACTCCTAAATAATACCAACCCCCTGTAAATTTCCTACAAGTTTTTATATGTCATGTTAACCTTGGTTCCCAAGCCTGTTTGTAGTTAATGTACTCCACATTCTTTTAGCACATTTTATTCTTAGCAGTATTCTTGCTTATACTGAAACGTTCCTTTGTATCTATGTCTTCTTTAATATGGCTGCATTCCTATGCCTATGCAAAGATAATTGAGGCCCCATAGGAGTCATCCCCATAAGCTGCATTTAAATAGGAATGAACATCATTTGATGAAACAATGGTTTCAGGGTGAATGCTCAGCAGAATATCAAGGGCAAAGGAAAAGGAGATTAATTAAATTGATAGGAAGTGGGGTTCCAGTATTGATAGAAGAGGAAAAAAGGCAGTAAAGGTAGATCTGTGGCAGTAAGTGGCTATCAGCAGGGAAGGAGGCATGCTTTAGCAGGTATTTATCCATATTAGAGCTGAAAAGGTATTTACCTGTGTGTGGTGTTAAGAATTTGATTTATAATAGTGAGGATGTATCAGGGAGTATAGACTGGGAATTATAACTAAAGACAGTAGAGTTCAACGGGTCTATACTGCAACATCAAACGCTTAAAACAGCGAACGATTTTACATCAACACATTTTTAGCGAAAGCTGAAAATGTCGAATCCAAAGAACAGCGATTTTTTTCCTAGGGAAAGAAATTGCTGTTCCAACCCCTGCAAAAAAAAAAAAAAACACATTACACACTTCCAAACACATACACACATACCCAGTCCTAATTATACCCCCCCAAAAACCAGTAAACAACTAAATACACATATGCATATAACCCATACATTTAATGAAAAAAAAAAACAGTAAACATTTTAAACCATATGTACTTACCTTAACCCTCACCCTAACTCTAAGGTCAGTAACTCTCGCACATTTACATAAACAGCTCCAAACACATACACACTTAACTTAACCCTAATTCTACCCCCCAAAACAAAAGTAAACAACTGAAAACACATACACATGTAACTCAACCATACATTTAACATAAAATATAAAACAGTAAACACTTTCATGCATATGCACTTACCTTAACCCACACCCTAACCCTAAGGTCAGTAACTTTTGCACAATCACGCTCGGGAACTATACCGGACAAGAGACCACACTATACTTCAGAACACGGCAAAATAATGAAGCGGTGAAGTGACTTCTTTCCCAGGGAAAAATTTCGCTGAACAGCCGCTTCACTGTTTTGCCTATTCGCTCTACATGTGTCAACGAAAACGCATTCGACATAATGCGTTTTCATTGTACTCATAGGAACCCGAGTTCAAAGACATATATGAAAGTATCAGGCATGGAAGATGATGTTTCTGTAAAAGAAGCACATGCAGAATTTATATATTATTCCCAAAGATATAACAACTGGATTAGGCTGGATAGAGGCTATATATTACATGAGCATGTTCATTTGTTTAAAAATTTGAGACATATCCAAACTCTGTCTGACCATACCCAATACAAGGACTGAGGTAAGAATTCAAGGTAATTATATAAAGGAGAGACATTGTTTTTTCCTACATATTTATTAAAAAGAGAATTCAGGGACTGCATAAGACTTAAAATTTGAGAACTACTAGATCAAATCGAAACCACTATTGTCGAGATTGCTATCACTTGAGATAGAATAAAAAAATATGATGAAAGTAAGGGAAAAAGCGATATGAGAGAAAGGTAACTGCAACAATATAAAAAGTCTGACAAAAGTTAAATTACTGTAGAATAAAAAGTGGAATCTATCAGATCAGGAAGAGAAACAGTTGCAAAAAGGTAATAAAAAAGTAAAACTTCAGATAATATATACGAGTTTAAAAAGATTGATGTTAAGCAATTGTTTTCTGATGACAACTCCACAGCCCAGAAAAATTTTAATTAAGCCAGCATAAAGTAGATATAGCAGTAGCAAAACTCAGGGACCCTATGACTATTAGAATAATTAGAGATCATGAGGTAATAATGGAGATATTTTGGAAATGATATAAAATAAACATAAATCAGAGGAGCGGGGAATCCAGGATAAGGTACAATTAGAAAATTTTATGGAACATTTACCTGGGTAAATGCTAGAGGAAAAAGAGGCACAGCAATTCGCAGAGAGGAAGAAAAGAAATAAAAACTGTCTGTGAAAAACAGACAATCCAATTAGTTAATTGCTTAAGACTGGGCAGTCTTTTTAAGTGCTTTGATGCTGTTGTTTTTGTATTTGAGTCTGAAGAAGCGACTTTGAAGTCGTGAAAGCACTTACTCTCCTTTTTTTTGTTTTATTAAAGCTGTTTTAGTTTAAGCCATGGTTGGTCTTCTTTGGTCTTTTGAAAAATATTGCTGTTTTACTTATAGTTTACCTAGTTTCTGCTCTTTCTTTGACAGTTCTTCATTTTTTAGTGTTGGAACTTGGAGATGGCAGAAGGTAGTTTAATTGAACTTGATTATAACTCTCTTTCAGCAAAAGAGTGGATCAAAAAGCTGAACAGGGCTTTATATTCTGATGTGAGTCCGTTAATAGGTGTAGCACTGAATGATATACCCAGTCAACAAGTTGATTTAGAAAATGTACAGATATGTCTTAATAATCAATAAGGGACTTGGAAAATAAATTTGTTAAGTACAAACATCTTCAGTGGCAGAGATTTCATATGGAAGCCTCTTTACATCATAAAGTTGTATCTAGAGGCTTAAGGATTCTAAGGATGCCAACATATGGTGACAAGTATCCTACCTTACTGAGAGACTGGCAAGCCTTGAATATCAGAACCAGCATGGAATATATGCAATTATTAATCAACTTTTTTCTGCCTTAAGAGAAAGAACTATTGGCAGAAATTAAAGTCTACAGGTGAATATTCTTGATGATTTTTTTAGAAATGATAGGGGACAAATTAGAGTTTATGCATGGCAATATTTTAGCCTTTGAGAAGAGACTACAGGAGTCGAAGTTAAGAAAACTACAGTGAGATTTATCAGATTTTCAGAATGGTGCTGTGTTTATTTGGCCGAGGGAACACATTCCCATTCAGTCTAGAGACTTAGAACAAAGGGCAAATTTTCAGCATAGTGAAAGCATTTCTGATTCTCAGAAACAAGCCACACCATCAAGGGTTAATTCACAAGCTGATTTTCCTGCTTCTAAAGTGCAAGTGATGGCCACGCCCCCTCGTTTATCCATATTGCATTCAGAACCTGATAAACAGCCTTTACAAGCAGTTGCCAACCCTTTGAAGGATTTTTGGACTACTGCAAATTTGGATGTCAATACTTTTTTATTAGAACAGCCTCTTCCAATAAAGCAGAGGAACAGGTCAAGGAACCAGAAGAGAGGAGGCAGAATAACCAAGCAGCAGAGTGGAATAGTGGAAGGAGCCTGGAACGGACAACATTTCCTCATTTTCACTGACAGAAGCATAGATTTGTTTGCTTAATAAGGGTTTATCTTTTATTCTGGCAAAGAAGTCAGATTTGGTCGACATTTTATTAGACTTTAAAGTGTTTGCCAGGAATTTGACTTTGAAAACATTATTTCCTGGACAATGAAATTTTTGTAGTAATGTTTTTATATAAAAAACAACCACTTTTGTTCCTAAGTTGCACTCTGTGATTGAAGCATTTACTATGGTATGTGAAAATTATATTAGATGCATTTATAAGATGAATCCTGATTCTGGTTTTTACAATTTAACTTTATATGATCAATGAGCTCTTAGAGAATTAAAAGGGATGAATGCACTTGAGTTTAGGCCCACGGATAAACAAGGGGGCATAGTAGTCATGGACAAAGATTTTTATTATATGCAGATGAGACAAATGTTAGATAATGATGCTACCTATGTACAAGTTCCTGATATAACTGTTACAGGGGTAATGGAAAATATTTCTTTCTTAGTGTTTGACCTTCTCATGACTGACATGATTACTGAAGAATTGTATAAATATTTTAAGGCATTACATTATGTTGTCCTGATTCTCTATGGTCTACCAAAAGTGCATAAGAGTATGGATTGCCCACCTATGAGACCAATAGTGTCAAGTAAAGCCTGGACAACTGAACCCCTTTCAATTTATATAGATAAAACCTCATGCCTTGTTTTAGAGGGTAATAATATTGTACTGAAAGATACAAAAATATTTTTACATGACTTTTATACCATAGAAAAAGAATTGTCTGTTAATAATTTCCAATGTGTTACTTTAGATGTAGAGTCACTATTTACTGTTATTCCTAGTACATGGGGAGTAGAAAGTATCAGAGAGTATTTAGTGACTAAGAAGTGTTTAGCTTTTGATAAGCTTGATCTAATATGTATTTTACTAGAAATTGTTCTAGAGAATGTCTTTGTATTTCATAATAATTACTTTTTACAGAAGATTGGCATGGCTATGGGCACAGCCTGTGCCAATAGCTATGCCAATCTGGCATTACTGCAGTGGGAGGAAATGTGTGTTGTGCAAAATAATAGATGCACAGATTATGTACTATGGTATGTGAGGTTTGTGGATGATATATTTCTTTTAGGAAGTGGTTCAGAAGAACTTCTGCTGGAATTTATTGAATATCTTGGTAACCTTACATCCTTCCTTAAGTTTATGGCTAAAGTTTCTAGAGAACAGATTGATTTCCTAGATGTGATGGTAATAAAACTCAGGAAGGGGTTCTTTGAGAACAAGTATATATAGAAAGCCAACTAGGAAGAACACCCTACTTCGTAAAAATAGTATGCATCTAGACATGTGCCTAGGAATGTTTTGAAAGGGCAGATTTTGCATATTATGAGGCTACATAATGAAGAGCATTCCCTGATGGAAGCACTTAGTAACCTCGGTAGAAATTGTCTAGACAGAGGTTACTCAATGAAAAAAATAGACAATTGCATTTCTCTACTTTTAAGAGACAGAGAAATGAAGTGTAGACTTTATTTCTCTAAACCAGTAGTGAGTGAGAATGCAACACCTGCTATGAATACAGAGAGGAATATCAGAGTACCCATGACTTTTTCTAGTAATATTAATAAGTATTGTGAGATTATTAAAAAGAAACGGAACATTTTGAAAGCCTCTGAAGAGATAGGTAGAATTGTTAATGACACTCCACTGTTTTCTTTTAAAAACAGCTCATCTATAAAGTGACAGTTCTGTTATAGGGCAGGAGTAAATAAACCACTTGTTACTTCACAGAGGCAAGGAACATACCCTTGTAGCAACTGTAGTGCCTGTAATTCTATACACATAGGACCATCATTTACACAGGATCTATATTATATTATCACACACTTACAAAAGCGAATGATAATTAATTAACCCCATGTAAGTGAAAGCTTACAACGTTGAAACATCAGAACAGCGATTTTTTTCGAAGGGAAAAAAAAAAATCACTGTTCCAAAATAAAAAAAAAACTTTAAAACATTACATAATGTGGAGGGCTTTGCCCTCCACACCCCACAACAAGGGGGGGATGTGCCCCCCACACACCCCTACATAAATATATCAACTCCGAGATCGCACTACAGTGCCGAAAATGGCAATGTAATTCACTGAAAAGCCACTTCGCTATTTTGCCTTAACGCTCTTTTAGATTCGATCAAGACACATTCAACAAATTGTATCTGCGATCTTGTAATAGGGAACCTTTACACATATGCATAAAGGGATAGTGATGAAGCATACTTTTTATGCAGATTGTTCAACAAGGAATATAGTATATTGCAGTTACTGTATGGAATGTTCAGCATTCTATATAGGTAAAATGAATCAGTCCTTAAGGGAGCTTATCATGGAACATCTTAGAGACATTAGGAACAATAAAGAGAGTAATGCACTGGCAAGGCACACTAATGAATTTGGAATGCACCATGCCTTTAAATTTTTAGTACCTGAAATAGTTAAAGAGAGCTTAAGGATGGGGATGCAAAGAATAGAACAGAATTAGCTGAGTTCAGATGGATAGTACATTTTAATGCAGACAAGAAACCAGGCATTAATGATGCTGTGTCTATTAAACCGGTAGTATGCACAAACACACTCCCCATTCAGTAAATAGTTTTTACAAAGTTGTTTAACTCAGTGTATTTCTTATATGATATTACTTATTTATTGACATGTTGACTATATGAAATGTAATCTTTTTCTTTAGTTTCTGGAGATATGCTTTTAAGCTGACTAATTAGTTAATTGTTTAAGATTGAGCAGTCTTTTTAAGTGTTTTGATGCTGTTCTTTTTATATTTGAGTCTGAAGAAGCAACTGGGAAGTTGTGAAAGCACTTACTCTCCTTTTTTTGTTTTATTAAAGCTGTTTTAGTTTAAGCCATGGTTGGTCCTCTTTGGTATGTTGAAATATTTATGGAACATTTACCTGGGTAAATGCTGGAGGAAAAAGAGGCACAACAATTCACAGAGAGGAAGAAAGAAATAAAAAACTGTCTGTGAAACACAGACAATCCACAGGTACATGTTTAACAATGGGTGGTATTCCTGTAGAAAAGTAGAAGTTGGGAGAGAAGAAATCGACAGAGATTTAGAATGCATTGGTCAATAGTGAATGGAAAGGATGAAAAGTATTAGTACCTTGAATGAAAGCAGTGGTCACTGTTTTATCAAGGAGATGAAGAAGCCTACATACCCTGCACTGTATAAACCAATTTCAAGTCATGATTATAAAATATTTATTGTCTATATTACTAAAAGAATGGTAAAATTTTACTTAAACTGATGGACATGAATCAGCATGGTGTTGTAGAAGGGATACAGACATTCAGTAATATTAACAAAACAATGATGATCCGGAGGACATTAGAACATATAAATGCCGATACTTCTAGTGAGTTTGGATGCAGAGAAAACATTTGACAGGGTCTGCATGGATGATATGAGAAGGGCTATGGCAGCACTTTTATTTGTTAATAGAATAATAAAGTTAATAAGGATAATACATGCAGAAGCAAGAAAGGATATGGTAGGAAAGGTACTTTGTTCCAACAAACTGTGTTTGACCAAATGAACCAGACAGGGATGTCCTCTTCCTCCTTTACTGTTTGCATTGTATTTGAAGATTTAGCAAGGAAAAATTAGGGGTTCACAAACTGAAAGATGTAATTGGTATGATACTTGAAAAGTATTGGCTTTGTTTGCAAATTACATTTTATTGTACTTACCATATGTGTAGCACAATTGTCTAGTGTTTTTGAGTAACAGTTTCAAACTGTAGGGGGATATAAAATAAATGAATATAAAATAAAGGCAGTACCAGTGAACTCTACATTAGTTCAACAGTATCCATACTTATGAGAGTGTGTGACAAAATATAAAACCTGAGTATGTGGCAGCTAAGGACATGTGGGAGGATGAGTCCAGACAGTTTAGCATAGAAGGGAAAGGTAGCTAGGAACATGTCTTTTAGGATTGTATGGAGATGATTGATTTTAAAGAATCCCTACAGAATGTTTTGATATAAATGTTGGGAAAACAAATGGTAGTAACTAAGGAGATTGTTTTAAGTTAGAGTTTAGGAATAGAAATATGAAAACATAATAAGTCAATGTTGTCTAGAACTATTGGCAAAAGACAAGTAACAAGAAAATGGAAACAAAAGATTAAACTGACTATAAAAGATATACTGAATTTTCTAAAAGAAATAAAATAATTGGAAGTGGAATATTTAAAAGCTGGAGAAAGTAAATGGGATTAAAAATCAATGTTGTTTTTGGCACAATGCATATTAAAGTGTTTTAACAGGATGAATGATGTAGGAGGATTGGCAAGAATTGACAAATATGAAGGCATGATAGAATGAGTCACATTAAAGTTATAAGGAAAAATACATAATGCATGAAGATGATAGAAAATATCTTTAAAATGTTTACTTTTAATGTATGTAAACTCCTATTGCAAGTTAAAGTGTAATGACAGATCGATAGATAGATAGATAGATAGATAGATAGATAGATAGACAGATAGATAGATTGACAGATAGCTCAATTTAAAATAAGATTTTACGTTATGAGTTATCACCCCACCTAGAATGGTGCCTAATCTCTCTCTGAATAAATTTGAGAGCATGTATTTGTTTTTTGTTTTTTTCATCATGTTCTAACAGAGCCATTTTACTTATCCTCCTTTCTCATTTGCTTTTACATTTTTGCCTTCATTGCCACTAAAACATTACAAAAACATCATGTGACACTATTGTTGACTAAAATCAGTAGACTTCAAGCTACTGTATAAGTACACATTAATAACTGCAAAGGAAATCGTTTTTGGAAAGAGACAGTGTACACCACATGCATATACTGGCATGGGGTTATGGACCGCATGATGCCTATTCAAGCAACTTCAGTATGTTAGCTTTGAGTACAAGTGCTTGACATTTATGTGATTTGATTGTGTACACATGACTACTAAATGCAACATATAATCATTTTTTTATCATTTTAATATGGTTAGTGTGCCCCCATTCTGATGCCCATGACTACAACACAGATATTGCAAACATCATCTTATGTCACATCAGAAGTCCTTAATCGATGTTTAACTCAAGTTTACAGCAGAATTATCAGTCAAGTTATTTTTCACAAAGTTGAATTCACCAAACTCTATCATGTTTTTTTTTCTGTTCTTGTTAATGTAAATTATATGGGATTTCTGCTTTCATCGTGATATTTAATGGGAAATTCCATCTGGGAACTGAAATACCCATTTTCAGCAGAGGTCCAGGGAGAAAAGCCCTAAAACAAGGATAAAAATATATTTTTGATAATTCAAAAGAAAACAAGTCAACAAACATTATTTGCAAAATATTTTAAAGCAATCAGTCAACAAACATTAATTGCAAAGCACATCAGATTAAGGAAATACGTGCTTTCAAGACATAGTGAGTAGACTCAAAAATACTTTGTTAACAAACTTGTATAGTATTCATAGTGGACAGAGTTTGATTTGCATTCTTTAAAGTGCAGATCTGGTACAGCTGCATAGTTTATTAGATGCCAGATAATATTTTAGGGTAGATATGATCTGTTGTGAATTATTTAGAAGTCTGATATGACTTGAAAGTTTGTTCCATGTCTTGGAGATGGCGACAGAGAATAGCAAGTCAACTTAATAATTATTAGATTTATTAGCAAAAGTTAGTTTAAGTTCTGAGGATCATATGTTTCTATTTGGCACATGCCACTGGGTGAGATTTGTCAGTGAGGGTCTTTTAAGGCTATTTGAGTGCTGTGAGTAATTGGAAGAGGGTGATGTGTTGAAGAAGTCCAAGCCAGTTGAGCGTATTAAGTGTCGTACATTGATAGCAGTGGCTTTTAGGCTGCAGATGAATTTACTAATTTTATTGTAGGTGCTTTCTAGTTTGTATTTGGTGGAAGAGTTGAGATTTATGAGTATTGTTGAAGCATATAGGAAAACAGGAAGAAAAGAGGTAACAGCTATTTTTTACTATGATCACTTAGTAAGTGCAAAACTAGTTTATAGTGCATCTTTTTGATTGCAGTGTCGATGTGCAGCTCACATTTTAACTTGTTATTAATGATGACTCCTAGTAATTTTGTGTTTGTGATGCTTTCAATTGTTGTGTTATTTGAAGAGACAATATTAAGGTCAGTGTTGTTTTGATTTATGTTTTTAGGAAATAATAGAATTGGTTTTGTTTTGTTGGGATTTAAGAACAATTGAGATTTATTTAGCAAGTTTCTATAGAGGTGATAACTTTCTGCGTGATGCTTTCTAAGGTGGGAAGATATGGGGCTGAAAAAACTAAAGTTGAGTCATCAGCATATTGCATTATGATGGCGAGTTTTGATTCCTTGCACATGTCATTACTGAAGATATTGAGAAGTACTATCCCAAGTATGGAGCCTGGGGGGACTCCTGTAGTGATTAGAAGGAAGGTGTTGTGTGAATCATTCCATTTTACAGACTGGATGCATTTGTTTAGGTAGCTAGTGAACCAGTTAGTTGAGGGAGTTGTGAGGCCTATAAGATTTAGCCTTTGGATGAATAGTTGATGTGAGGCCATGTTGAGGGCTTGTGACAAGTCCAGGAAAAGGGTGGAGACAAAATTACCTGAGTATTTTCCTTTTTTAAGGTATCTAAAAATGTAGGAATGCAGTTTTGGTGTTGTGGTGGGGTCAAAAGCCATGCTGGGTAGGAGAAAGTAATTGGTTTGCAAGTAGAAAGCTAGTAATTGCTGATAAATGCATTTTCAAGTACTTTGGAGAGGGGAGGAAGGATTGCTATAGGGTATATTTTGACAGTTTGGTGGCTGTGCCACCTCATTGTAATGGCATTGTGAAAAAAGCTTTCCATATGACTGGGCTTTAGTTTTTTGCAATGGGTCTACTAATTAAGGCATATACAGGGTAGCAAATGGTGTCAGCAGCTATACTGAGGTATTTGGTTGGCAGATTGGTGGGAGCTAGTGTTGTGGGTTTCAGTCTTTTAATATATTTTTTATAATTTTTGTCTAGATCATTGTTAGGTTGAGTTGTGGTGTGGAGATGTAGTCAGGTGGGGGTTATGTGGGACATGTATAAGTTGTTAATATTTGAGTTAAGTAGACTACTAGATATAAAGTGTTTGTTGAACTTGTCTGCAATGTCCCTGCTGGTTTCAGATGGGAAGGATTTAGAGTGAGTTTTCTGCCTGGTTTTAGGAGGTTGTTTAAATTTTGCCAAAGTCGTTTGGGACTTTTTGTATGCATGATCTGGTTTGTCAAGAAGTTCTTTTTATCATAACAAACCTGACCATTATGCAGTTTCTGAGGCACCAATATCTATCTAGTTAGGACTGGTTCCAAGTTTTGTGCCATTATTTCCAGGCTGTGTCTCTGTCTCACTTGAGCTGGCCAGTTTGATGGGTTAGCCATGGGGAATAATTTATTTTCACTTTTTTATGCTTCAGTGGGGCTTATTGGTTTAGTATGGTTAAGAAAGAATTACTGATGTAACAGACAGTTTAATCTAGAGGCAGATATTTGAGGGGATCCCAGTCACATTGATTAATGAAATATGAATTTATCAAAATTGGATAAGTTTCTCACAGAGTTGAACTATAGGGGTTTAGGGGACTTGTGGTATTCTCTATTGATGTAGGTGGGGTGATGATCACTGAGAGAGTCTGGGAGGGTGGTGACTAGCTTACAGTTTACAAGGTTGGTTAAAGTATTTGATCTAGTGGATTTTGTTTGGATACTTTGTCAGATACAGATTGTTTGTATCAGCTGAGTGAAATGATATAAGTTAATATTATGGGAATAGAGTTAGGTTTGTTATATAGCCAATCTATATGGAGGTCATTGAGCAAGATGTCTTCTTCTTTGAAAGTAGATGGTAAGTAGCCAAATATGATTTCTGTAGTCTTAGTAGTTTTGGGTGAGGGAGAGATGTAGGCAGCTACAATGATTATAGATTTCTGATTGCTTAGGTGGAGTTTGGCTATCAGTATTTCCTCATTGCTGTATTGTGGAATAGTTGGGAGGTGGGTATGGATTTGTAAAGTGGCTTGAAAGATGATGGCCATGCCCCCAACCTGTTTACATATTTGGTCTTTCCTAATGATGGTGTAGCTGGGAGAAATAACTTCTTCTTTAATTTCAGGTCTTAATCTGGTTCCAGTGATAACTAGGATGTGGGGTTGATGGAATTCAATCCAGGCATAAAGGTATGATAAGCACTATTCATTGTGAGTCCAATACTTTCTTTATTGTAATACCAACTGTTTAAATTTTTGGACCAATCACTGACTAGTAGTTCGTATATTAAAGCAGGGTTTTATCTTTTGTATTTAATTCTGATGAAGTCAAGTTTTAACTGACGAAAGCGCTTATTTTGGTATTACAATAATGAAAGTATTGGACTCACTACAAATAGTGCTTCTTTTGGGTTTCACAGTTTTTTATTAGCACTATTGCACCTTTATTTGGTTCATAAAGGCATGATATCTAACTGCAGATGGTCCAGGCACTGGGATTATATATTTTTATTCTGTATGTTATACTCATGTCACAAAAGAAAAACGTGGGCTGGTGATGCACTTAATTTATATCCACAAATGTAATTCTTTGTGTGCTGAAAACTGAAAACAAAGACCAATGCCCTCCCACTAAAATAAATCACTGAATGTATAGCTATAAGTAATTTTCTGGGGAATTTCTTGACGTCAGATACTACAGCAGGAACATCTTTGTCTTTTTTGAATAATTGTGCTCTACTGACTGCAGATATCAACAGGCAAATACTCCAGACATTTCTATGTGATCTTTTATAGCTTAAGAACGGGCCATCCCTTCTTCACAAGGCAACACATCACACTGAAAGTAACCTCACAATACTGTTCTTGAAAATATTCACATCTGTTTAGATTTATTAAAATGTTACTTCCATTTGTCTGTTTCAAAGTACATGTCTCTTCAAAAGGTTTTGGCCAGTGTTCGTTGTTTTTGTGTGAAAGTGGAATGGGTGTCCTCGATGTCTGTGAGTTAGAGTAGCTAGGTTATGATTCATAGAAGCTATTTTCTGTAGTGCACAATGCATGTGATTTGGTTTAAGCAAATTAAGTATGATGAGATACAAATGAGAAATTGTGTAAACTGTGTATGCTAATAAAGTGTTCTTACAATTCATAGTCAAATACCTCCACATACACACATCCATTGGAAAAAGCATTTTTGAGCATCTTATATCTACTTTGCAATCCATGTACTTGCTATATTGTAAAATATATATATATATATATATATATATATATATATATATATATATATATATATATATATATATATTCACAACCCCCAGCAATCCCTCGAGTATGTGAGTATGTATGCACAAGCACTAAAAATAACAAGAAATAAATAAATAATTTTCCCCAGAGATCCCCTCAACGGTTTGACCGTGTATGTGCAAGCATTAAATGTTACTAATAGAAGTTATTTTCCCAAGCAATCCCTGCAGTAGTTTGACCATGTATGCATAAGCACTAAATGACACAAATAAAAGTTATTTTCTTCAGCAATACCTTTGGTAGTTTGACCATGTATGCACAAGCACTAAATGGCACTAACAGAAGTTATTTTATCCACCGATCCCTTCAGTAGTTTGACCATGTATGCACAAGCACTAAAAAAAAACATCAATATCTCAGCAATCATATTTCCTCTGCTGCTGTAATGATTTTTCAATTACAAATTATATCTTTACAATATTCCCTAATTCCATTATATAATACTCATCATATTATTTTAATATTTTTACTTTACCAAGTCTACTGTTCTGTAAATAACCCCCCCCCCCCCAGCTTGAGTATCCCTCAGGTAATATTTAAAGCCTGACATGGTTTGAAAGATGTAAGTTCAAGTTCCTTTACCTGTTTTGTATGCAAATGAGACTGGTTTACTTTATTCTGTGAATCGTAATACACAAATGTTTAAGGCAACAAATCCTCACAATAGCTCTCCCCCTAATACTTATGCCTTAAGTACGTTACCCTTTTTCCATGGACAGGTGTGTTTACCAAAATGCCTCTGTGTTTTCATAGTCAGTGTGAATATCCTCTGATTACCTTATTTGCATAACTACATAGCACCACTCTTTGCAGATTAACTCTACACTGAAATAGAGCCAGGGACTATGAATACCACCTGTAGTCTTTCCATCCAGTATTTAAATATTATGATACCCAAAATGTAGCAAGTAAGTAGAACGTCTTATAAATTCTGTTCAATGGTTTTCTGCTAAAAAGTTACTAATGAACCAGTTCTAAATATTAAACAGCCATATCAGTAAAGATCTTCAAACAGGTAATTTTTTTTTTCAAAGGTAAGGAAACCTGCATACATGCTTACATATCTACATAGCAAACATAAAATAAAAAAACAGTTTTTTACAATTCTGTGCAAATATCACTTATGAATACCTACAAAAGTTGTACATCACATTTTGCATCAGGAATGCTGCTTTTTATGCAGTTGACTAATTTGCATTTCCCTCTCTCTATTTCTCTAACACACATATATACACACACACACACGCACACACATAGACACACACACACACACACACACACACACACACACACACACACACACACACACACACACACACACACACACACACACACACACACACACTCTCTCTCTCCCGTACATATATACACATATACGACTATGTTTATCTCTTTTCCAGAATCAGAACCTTTCAGCTGTCGTTTGTCAGCGAAAACATACACTATAAACAATTACATAAAATTCTTTAGTTATCTTGGACTGATAAATAAATGCCAGAATTATGTTTTCCATACTCTGGTTTACAATTCCCAGCATTTCTCACCTCCATAAAAATGAACTTTTCTTCTGCACAATATAATATGTCAATATCCATGAAGATATAAATACAAGCAGCTTCTTAGCAGCTTTCCATCTGTATTTCTCTTTCTGAGCACTCAGATTCATACCACTGGCCTTCAAATATTTTATCAGAGTTTCAAAAACAGGAGAAAGAACTTGCTTATATTGTACAGTAATTGGTCTACAAATACAAGACCTCATAATTTAAACAATGAAGAATCTTTTGTACAGCTTTGTTTAGCAATTTAGTAATTAATGTACCCATAAATAGTTATCATTTTATGCATAAGATCAGTAAATCCAGGTAAAAGAAGGGTGGAATTGATCCCAACAGCCTCTAGATTTCCCTAAATCATAGCAGTTATAAGGTGTATTGCCATCTGTGCAGCATTAATGCAAACAGCCTTTTAACACCTTATTGCTGGGTCCTGAGTTCTTGTGACAAATGATACTAGTGCCACTATATTAAATTTTATACATATATATGTATATACATGGGTCTACTTTAAAATATCAAATTACATAATGTTAACTTGCAGAACATCGAGACGAAACCCACAACATTTTACATTAACAGACATTCACATCATCGTAAGTTTTCACCACAAAAGGAGGCAGTTGGACAATATGGTGAGCTTTGCCCTTTTCTCCACTGTAGTGCGATCTTGGAGTTGGTATATTTATTTGGGGAGGTTAGCATATTTAGTTGGGGGGGTTATTTGCTTTGGTTTGCTTTTTATGTCCTGTTGGCCAAATGATTACTTACACGATGAAAACTTACTATCATGTGAACGTTTGTTAATGTAAAATTTCATGGTTTTGGTCTCAATGTTCTGCAAGTTGATGTTATGGTAATTCACTGTTTAAAGTAGATATACATATATATATATATATATATATATATATATATATATATATATATATATATATATATATAGAGTTCTCCTTTCTAATCTCGAAATACTGAAATCTCAAATTTTCGTATCCTGAAACCATAAAGGCAAAACTTCAAAATAGCGAAAGTGCATAAGTGCAAATTCCGAATATCTCGAATCCGCACTTATGCATTTACGCTATGTTACGTGAAGTGTATTGGAATTTAAGGTAAGTGAGTGTATGTGAGTGTTTTTGTAAGTTGTATGTGTGGGTTAGGGTAGAGAGGTGGAAGTATGAGTGTGAGTGTTGGATGTGTTGGTGTTTGTGTGATGTGTATGTGTGTGTGTGTGTGTGTGTGTGTGAGAGAGACTGTAGAATGTCTGGGTGTGAGTTTTTTTTTTCTGTTTGTGTGATCTCTGAGTTGGAATATATAAGTAGGGGGGTGTGGGGGGTGCAGGGGGGCTTGACCCCCTGCTTACATGTAGTGTAGGGTTGTATAGTTTGTGTGGTGTGGGTAGAATGATGTGTGTGTTGTGTGGTGTATAGTGTATGTTCGTGATTGTGTGTTTCGTGCTTTTGGATTTCAGGATTGTGAGTTGTTTGCCTTTATAGTTTCAAGAGCTTGCAGTATTTCGAGATTATAAAGGGGAACCATATATATATATATATATATATATATATATATATATATATATATATATGTGTGTGTGTGTGTGTGTGTATGCGTGCATGCGTGTGTGTGTGTGTGTGTGTGTGTGTGTGTGTGTGTGTGTGTGTGTGTGTGTGTGTGTGTGTGCATGTGTGTGTATCCATCCATCCATCCATACTTAACCCCTTTTTCCCATATTTACACATGGAGTCGGAGAGTCACTTCAGCAGTGACCATCATCTCAAGCCAAGGTTTACACTACCAAGGGCTAGCCCTGCCATGGTAATTCATCTCACTCGCAAACACACCCGCACTTATTTAGAGTGTTCAATCCACCTACTGCATGTCTTTGAAATGTGGGAGGAAACCAGAGAACCAGGAGGAAACCCGCATGACTGCAATGTGTGTGTATATATATATATATATATATATATATATATATATATATATATATATATATATATATATGGATCTAGGACATTTCACCGAATGCACATTTCACCGAAAGTTCAATTAGTGTGCATTTTTCACCCAAAGCTCAATTCACCGAAAACACAATTCACTGAAACACATTTCACTGAAAGTGGTATATAGCCTTGTCCCCACTGTAGTGCAACCCTGGAGTTGGTATTTATATTGGGGGGTGTGGGAGGCATCGCGTGTTAAACTACATACATGCATACTTGCAATTGCAATATATTACTCTTATCCAAACATGATATATACTTTAAATATGTGGGGGCGGTGGGGGTGAGTGGTTTGGAGGGAAGGAGTTTAATGAAAGAGATTGCAGAGGTTTTAGGGTATGGTTTTATTATGGAGTTTGGCAGCAATGGGAGGGAAAGGCACCTTGTTGAAGTAGTTTGAAAATAAGAGACTCTAGGAGTAGTTCTGTAGGAGACAGGGAGCCATCTATCTTTGGAGATGGTGGTGCAGTGGTGCACCTGAGGGGTGGGAGTTGCATTTAGCTTATTTTAGAGGCTGTGGTTATAATGGGAGTCCTTTATTCAAGTTCAGCAAGGAGGACTCCTTTGCCTATTGCAGCTCTAGTTGGTCTGGGGAGAAAGGGAAACATTTTCCAGTACTAGAATAAAAGAAAATTGATCTTTTTCCTGTTGTTTTCAAATTGGTTATGGAAGTTAAGTGACTGCGCCAACCACAAACACAGATATTTAAAGGATGTGGTTATCTATATTAGACTATCATAGGATTTGTCATGTTGACATTTTTAGGATTTTTTTTTTTTGGCCTTTCTTCGGTCTGTAAATTCTGGGAGGTTTGGAAACAGATTTTTTTTTTAATGATATCAGCATAAGACAGTTTTGTGGTGACAGTCTGTGGATGGTGTATAGGTGTGTGTGGGGTGGGGGTGGGGGGAGATGATGTTTTATTCACCCTGAGTACCTGAATGGGACAGGAACATCTCCAGCATAGTTAAGTCTGTACAGTCTTACAGATGGAGTCCTTTGGGTTAAGTAGAAGTTCACGCTCAGTTAAAATGTTTATGTTCCTACACTGACCTATGATTTGTTTTGCATCAAAGCTGGCAATTGAAAGGGATAGACTGTTGTCCCCCCATGATATCGATGCTGCTCTGAGATACTATTTATGAGAAAATGATGAGAGGTTGGAGGATATATTACAAGGTGAGCTGTTTGTTTTATGAATAATGTGTTCAATTTAGGGTTATGCACAGCAACAGAACTGCTACATGAAGTGTTCCAGTCTGTGCAGCTAAGAGGAGGATAGTGCAAGTCAGCATAGACAAGAAGTGGTTTATTAACTTGCAAGTATTGGAAGAAGTACACTTTCAGTAATATGAAGGAAAGAAAATTTACTTGCACACACTATTCACTGTGGAACAACTACTAGGGTGCTGCACTCAGCACAGTGCCATGTGGTAAGCATTTAAAATAATATTAATAATAATAATAATAATAATAATAATGATAATAATCTATGAAAAACGAGTGAAATTTGAAGTCAGAGTGCAATAAGTTACCAGAACCTGCAGCAATTAGTGTAGCTCTAACTTAGATCAATCACTACTTAAATCCATGATAGCCCGCATACCAGACCAAATGGTTTCAATGAAAGCAGAAAATAAAAAAAAGAAACAGTATTGTGCAATGGAGAAAACAGCTCCACATGGCTAGATCAGTTAGACAAGTTAGATGCAAACAAAGAAAAGTACTTTCCTGTCTCTTTCTATGAGTTTAAAATGCAGCAGCTAGTCAAACACCGAGTATACATGATGCAGACATCTGCCCTCTTAGCAGAAAAACAGGACTGGGGCTCTGTGTAGTAAGAGATAAACAAGAAAGCAAAAGATCTAGTTCTGATGCCCCTGCACTGGCCCAGTAATCAAGGAGCCTCGATCCTCACCACTGGCAACAGTGGGGGACATACACACTGGAAGAATGACAAGTACACACACAGTAAAGTGCAATTTCCCTTAACAGCACACAGAGATCTTAGTCAGTCTGGGGCCAATTTTGCCCTCTTTCTCCATATCCCCAATAAGACTCTCCAGTGGCACAGCTTTAGGGTTGAGATCTCAGCTGAGTGGCCAAGTTAAGACCTCCAGAACCCTCTCTGTCCAACCAGTGCTTCGTGTTCCTGCCCAAGTAGCTCACACACACACACACACACACACACACACACACACACACACACACACACACACACACACACACACACACTTTAAGATTTGATTTATACACAAACACACACACACACACACACACACACACACACACACACACACACACACACACACACACACACACCTGGGAAAGGCTGGCACAGGTTTACTAACTAGACCCCCTTTTGCCCAGACCATAAGCTAGTTATCACTGCAACTAGCCAACTCTTTATCAACTACTTTAAGGCCCTTAGCAAAGGGTGTCCAATCTTAGTGTGTAATTTTACTATTAATCCAAATGGCAGTTTGACCAAGAGCAAGGCTATAAAAGTAGCCCACAGTGTCACCAAATACATATGCAAGTACTCTCAGAGCTTAAATATGTCAAATAGATATCATCCCCAATGATAGGTTTAAATATATTTAATAATAAATAATAAAAGAACAAGACAATGCTCAGTAAGTAATCAGTTACATCACAGTTAAAAATCACAGGAAATATTTAAAACAACATTGCAGGCAGTCTCAAATAAATAAAGAAAACATCTAAGCTATACTTTACTATATTCCTATCTGAATCTATGCCCTAAAAACAAACTTACAGAACAACAAGCAGGCAGAAGTGGTGGATGGATGTTTTCCAGCTGATGCTGTCAGGTCAAAGACAAATACAAAATGCCCTCTCCCTCTCTCTCGGAGAGTTTTTAAGTTAATATCAAATATTACTGCTGTGTTAGCTTGGATGACATCACTTTTTGTCAACTGACTTTAGTTCCCAAGCTAAATCCCCATTGTCAAAAACTACCAACATTTAGCATCTCCCTGTGAAAAATGCATAAATAGAGGCTTTTCCTCAGATTTGTGCAGATCATGGAAGTCCTAAAACAATAAAACACTTCTACATCTCAAGCCTAGTAATTATCTCTCTTTCAAGGCTACACAGGGAGTTCCCTAGTATAGAAATATTGTCTCCTGTTGACTGAAACTGAAAGATAACATCTCTTGTTTATGGCCCAGCAATAAAGTACTTCAATCTCAACTTTTCTTAAGTTTTGCAAGTTAATCTTCTATGTTGCAGTAGGATACACTGTGGATACATCTTTTAAGCTCAGTACTTTACAAACCCTGTTCAACACATACTTCTGTACAAGCAGTTTGCTACACACATAAGATACAGTTCTAATATAGTGGTAACACAAGCAATTGCATCATGCTGATATTCACAAATGACATTTAACAATTTACAAAATTCCAGATAGCTGTGCTGGCAGTATCTCCTTCTGTCACACTTCTATATAAATCATATTAATATTCACAAATGACATTTAATTATTTACAAAATTACAGATAGCTAGGCTGGCAATTTGATACCAATGATCAAAAGATTGGAAAAAAACTCTAAAATACATCTCAGAGCATCTAGAATCCCATGGCTTCTGGGAGCCACTGTTCCAAGGATCCTAATTATGGTCCTCAAACTTTCAAATGGCATCCTTCATTGTAGGTAGGAAGGCTAAACTCTTTTATCTTATACAAAAGAAGAAAAACATGGAAATCAAATTTTTACTTTGAAAATCAGTTTCCTGTATTCATACTGATACATATGATTGCAGTACTGTTATCTGTTAATATGTCCCTGACCCCCACCTGTGCAAGTTGAAGATCATGACTTGCCCACCCCTAACATGTGTAGGTAAGTTAATGTCTTATGCACAGAGTGGCCAGTCCATACATGTCTTGCATAACATGGGTCTGATAATCTATGCATAATTTTATTCTGTGTTGTCTGTATTATGGCAATTTATGGTGCATCAGATGATGTCTGTTTGCCAGTGGCAATGTATTGAACCTAGCTGTGAACACATGGTGTCCATCTAATGTCTGTTCCTCCTCTGAGTGCCTGCCGTGCTCTTCTTTCACTGTTCCATCTTGTATAATGAGCTCTTTTTGGATGTTTATATGCTGCTGGATCTGTTTTTGTACAGTCATGTTACCTTGCATGGTGCATACTACAGTTAGCTGCAGGTCTCAAGTTAATACTGCAGTGCCCCACTGGCTGCATCAGGGTAGCAGAAGAATCCCTTCAGTTTGCCAAAACCACATTCCACTGCATTCCATGTCTGTTCCTATTCCATTTCTATCCTGGCCTGGGGATTGCAGATGGGGGTTCATCAGCCATGCTTCTGATTCTTGTCTTATATCCCCTCTTCAATACACAATGGTGAAGCTATTATACATGGCTCATTGTTTGTTAGTTACATTAGACCCAAACTTGAGTATTGCATAACAATATGGAAACCCTATAAGAAAACAAGCATGAGTAAACTAGGAATACTACAACAGAAATATACCAAAGGCACCCATGGATGTGAAAATTTAAGTTATTATGAAAGACTAAAATATCTGAACTTTTACAGTGTTTCATACAAGATACCTAAGAGGAGTTCTTATTCAAGTATATAGGGCATTTAGAGATAACTACCTCTGGGAATGTTTGGGGTTATGAAAAGGTACTAGAGGATAATCAGACAACCGATGTAGAAGATTCTGTAGGAATAAGAAGTGTACTAATTGGTTCGATGACAGAATGGCTACGTCATGGAACAGACTACCAAATTACATTAATGCAAGTACTAGTTTAGATATATTTAAGAACAGCCTGGACAGTTATTATGGGAACAGGTGTTTTGGTATATTGACAAGCTAGAAGGGCATTAATGCCCATGCTTGAAATATTTGTAGGTAGGTATGTATGTATCTGTGTTGGCTTTGAGGGCCATAGAGTATGACATCACAGGCACTGGTTCTGAGATTAGCCACTGACATGCTGTTCTACTATAGCAAATATTATAATGCCCTGTACATTGGCAATTCCTGGTATTCAGAATAGGTGGAAACTGTGGCACAATGCGCTAGTTTTATATATCTTTGAATTGTTTGCCATAGTTCATGGTTTCATTTGAAAAATTGCTATCCATCAATTGTTTCAGGAACCTAATTTCTACAGCATTAAGTGTGGGCTTTGTTTGGCATAGGCTGCATGCCATGCTATTTTTATTTTAATTCAACCATGCTACATGTGTCTCTTAATCATCTCCTCCCTGTGCATCACTACTCCCACACTACTTTGCACACTTTTGCATTCTCTCTATGAATGCTAGTCTTGATATCAAAATCTCAGAATTCAAGATGAAAATAGCAGTTTAACTCTGTGGCTAAATGAAGTTAACAATCATGGCTAATTGAGCTAGTAGGTATTGCTAGACAGGCCATACAATGAATGTTTTTTCATCGTAAGTCTTAAGCAGGCCTCTTCTCAAACTGTAGCACTTTAGTCTGGCTTGACTGCTGCCAGGGTTTTGCTGTGGAAACTTGCTGTAGTGTTGTTCAGAGTATTTTTGACATACCTGAGTACTTTAATGGCTTTTGTACATGTAATTTAGGACTGCAAATTGCATTTTCCCCTATTTTCCCTCTAGGTGCAATATTACTAAAATAATCTTAAAGTTTGTAGTACATGTGGTACCTAAGTGAGTTTAGACAGACAAATAGACAGGCATTTGCTTCCTTACTATTTCTTATCTATTACTTTCTTATCTATTATGACAAATGATTGGAGCACATTAGCTCCCCTGTAGCTAACCAGAAGCTAAAAAATATCTGTGGGTAGATGGTCAGTTGTGCACTATCATCAATACATTGATTATTGTTGGTTGTTATAAAAGTGCCTTTCAGTCTGGCCCTAGCCAACTTTTGTGGGAAATATATTCAGTACTTATAACATTCATTCTGTAGATCTGCACACTTCATATAAAATGACACTATGACACCTGAAGTTTAGGTTCATTTGTGCCCTTCCACTTTATTAAGTCTGACTGATGTTAAGATATGGACATGAAGGCAAGTTTATATTGTGTAAGCTAAAGGATTACTGCCTCACAGCCACACATGTATAGTCATCTTAGGAGCATTATTCTGTTGCTTCTCATTTCACTTGAATACTCACATATTCTCATATTGCAGGAAGCATGACTGTCCTGTGATGTCTGCTCTGGTACCAGAGTCAGAGTCATACTGGCATAAAACTGCTGCTTTAACATGATGGCTCTCCTTAGCCTTCTCGTATTCTACTGTACAACAGGCTGCCATTTTATATACCGTATTAGTCAACGCCCATCTTTTATGACCCTAATGAAAGACCCTAGCATTAATGACCAACAACATGGCCTCAATTTTAAAAATACTGGGGTAGCATAGTAAAGAGCACATCCATCCTACAAAGCTACATTGATATTAAATCCCAGTTCTGTTCCCAATATGACATCATAGTAGGGATACGGTACTCCCCTATGTTAACACTACAAACATTAGGGATACCTGCCTCACCAGGAGCAAAGAATAAGATTCACAAGCATTCAGTGTGAACAAATCTCATTACTTATTCCTGATATACTTGAATAATCACCAAGTTCATTGTGTAACTACTGAGAACAGCCACAGACAGGCATCCCCATATAACTATTAGTATGTCTACCAGGGTACTACAGTCATAACAGGATGTATTGTAGCATAAGATATGAGAGTGCAAAAGTGTCATGCTGTGGACTGCACTACACAAGCTCTATTTGACTTTAAAGAAAAAAGTGTGTTCTGTGTCATCCCCAGGGTATAAAGGAGATGACTCACACAAATACACTACTGCCTGTGCTCCCTGTCTGTCTGGGCCTGACACAGCTTTGCACAGGTTGTAATACACCTCCATCTGTATGTCAGGCTGTATTACAGGCGTTAGGGCTATCAGCCGTATAATGCCTGCATTACCAGTCTGACATACAGGTAACAATGTAGCTATGCTTCACAGACCCTTTGACTTTCGTGTGCAATTCAATAATTTAGAGGTTTTACAATGGCTTTCAACATCAGTATAACATTTCCAAGTGTATTGGTGTTCTAAGCCTGATTCCTCATAAGCTTACATAGCTTCAGGAATTGTAGGGCTTTTTTACACGGGGTAGGGGGGCATTGTATAATTAGTAGCCTACTTCCCCAACATATCTCTCTGCCAGCAGACATTGAAAATAGGTACAAAGGCCCTTGTAAACCTTGTAAAGAAGGTACACCCTGCCAAAAAATATTGACAGCTAATTAATATAAAATCTGAATACTAAATAGCATCTAACTCTTCCTGCATCCAGTGGGAATGTAGGATACAACCCAGAAACACATGTTTAGAAACAGTGACAACATGATGGAAAAATATAGCCACATTATCAGAGAAACAGTGCAAAATGTGTAGACTTTAATGAACTGCATTGCAAATTCTGCTGTATATGGTAATTTATTTTTGCTTCGGAAAAAAAAAGATGTAAGGTGTGTTATTTTCATTTAAATTATTGGCAATCTGATGTGTTTTCTGTGTACTAGGCAGCTTCATAAATCATGACTGATGAAGGGTATGCAGAAAATTGTGTGAAGGGGTAAATCAAGCTTAGAATTGGGACATACCACCAAAACTAGGAACATCATGTACATGGGTAAATCAACCCTGACAATAGGAATGTTCCTCCAAAACAGGGACAATTGAGAGGTCTGTTCCCCAGGTATAAAATGTTTTGGAATTTCACTGTATTCCAAACATATCACAAAGAGATATTTTAGTTAGATAGGTAGTTAGTTTTAATAGCAACATGTTGTCTTTGTAGAACCTGTAGTGCACTAGTACATTACTATATCAGATTGTTAGTTAATCTAGAGTGGTATATGGTTAGTAAATCAGTGTTACAAAGCAACATTTTTAGGGGAACCCTCATCTAAGGGTTAGAAAGTATGCAAATTAGGAATTATGATGTGGTTTGAGTCACTTAATATAGTTTTAATCATATGCTGTAAATAAAACCAGCAAAAGTTGACATGAGACCTTTCTAAGCACAATCAGAATGTCTGTAGAGCTCCACATGCATTTCTGTCATTTATTAATAATTTATGATAAATAAGTGTCCAAATCAGCATAGTGTGGTCATATTAAATACTGACCTACTTGTTTTTCTTTGTTCATGTAAAATGTGATCTCATGTGATTTCACAATGTAAATATTTGTACCTGAGTTGCTGTTGTTATAACTGCTAAATTTCATTTGTAACCTTGAGCAGGGTAGTGACCTTCTTATGAACACAGAAGGCTACACTGGTCAACAGTGAAGAAACTAATTAAACTCCTCCTTTAACTTTTTTGTGTGGAAGATATTCTTTATATTAGTATCCATGGTATGGGCAGCAATAGGCAGGTACACACACACACACACACACACACACACAGACACACACACACACACACACACACACACACACACACACACACACACACACACACACACACACACACACACACATGTGCGTGCATGCACATATACTTTTCATTTATGCATGACATTACTTATTGCATTATGTGCTGTATATGGACCTCAATACCTAAGTGTATTGTGTATTTTTCACAAGCACTAACATTCTAGATATCTGAACTCTGCAAGGTATGCTATGTCTGATGTACAGTTTATATCACACATACTAAACTGCTGACACTACAGCACATTTTAATATGTGCACAATGGTCCTAACAGGAAGAACATGACACATAGTGCGTAAACATATACCACATGCTATGCTGCAACAGGTACAACAGGCACAGGCAAAATACCACAGCAGAGGGCCTGTTATGTGACATTTCACATGTGATTTTGATTTCTCTGTACCTTTCGCTTCTTCATCCAAATTTGCACTATAATGAGTGTAAACCTTTTTCATATGTTGTCCTGATGTCAGTGTCTGTTATGGTCAAAGATCTGCACAATGACCCAAGCTGGGAAGGTATGTACAGCCTTTTGTACTGAGTACTGGATCATGGCCCCCGATATCTAGGCACTTGCATCACCCTTTTTGGCTCATCTGCCCACATTGTTCTATTCACTGCCCAAACAGGGAAGAAAGGATTTCTGTTCTCAAGACCATTTTCAATCTGGGGCATGACAAAAAAAGTGATTTGGGGCCTTTGGCACTTGTTCGAATTTAAACATTTGGATTTTGTGCACTTCTTTCCCTCTAGTGAGAGAACGAGTAGCTAACTTTTTTTACCCAATCCTGCGTCAGTGTGTTATAATGAATAACTGCCCTAACATTCCAAGTTAAAACTCAAGAGCATTGCATGACTTTGTGTTTTTTTGACAGAACTACACTATGCTGTACTATTCAATGCCTGAGTATAAAGGAAAGACTTCTGCTATCATGCCTATTTTTCATGTCAGACCTCACAAACAGCACTGCATGCAGTGCTGCACTTCCCATGTGTTACTGAGCCATACAATTTACTTGACTAGGTAAGGGTGTATTGCTTCTGTTTGTATCTACAAATGGTAATTTACATACCCTTGCTCTTCCTGCACTGTTACTGATTGTTTTTGGTGACTGCTCTTTCCACATTAATTACTCTGAACTTACACTACGCATTGTAATGTCAACTGCTATTTGCCATTCTCTTGCATTATATTATGTTGACACCTTTGCATTTTTGAATGTACTGCACAATTACTGTTCTTATGGCAAACTGCAGAAGTAGCAGACCACTTCCCCAATATTGCATACCAACTTAGGGTTAGGGTCTCTTTTCTTTCTATGGAGACAAACTTCACTTGCACTTACACTACTGTTGATGGGTTGTTTGTGTTGCACGTCTACTCCTGAGCTTGGCTGGCTCTTTTTGCTCTTACTCTGTTCACTGATTGGTTGCCTGCTATCCACTGATTCTGTAACTAAAGTTATCCTTTGTCTCCCTTTATGTGCCCCTTCATAGTTTAGTCATATTGTTCACATCATACTGTTCATTACCAAATCCAGACCTTTAGCTTGCTCATATGGTGCCCTGGGCAGTCCCCCAAACAGTGATCCCTTTCATAAATTTGAGACAAAAAAAGGCACACACACACACACACACACACACACACACACACACACACACACACACACACACACACTTCAAGCAAATCATTTAAGCAATGGCAGCTTAAATGACTTCAGTACTAGACTCATACCTAGTTGATAAGTACCACAGATTTGTAGAGAATTATTTATATCTCTTCTACAGTGGCAATTACACCCTAAAGAGATTGTACCTAATGCAGCTGCCCCTTCACCTCCACCCTAGCTACAGTTTTGATTTCAAAAAAGCAAACACTGGTCTGCTGTGACACTGACAATAAAACAAATCAATCTGACAGCTGTGGTAATAAGTAGGGTTACCACCTGTCCCACTTTGCGAGGGACAGTCCCTTTTTGGGCAGTTGTGTCCTGACCAAAAATATTAAAAATGGCAAATGTCCTGAGATTGTAGGACATAATTATGTCCCATATTTCATGTAATAGTTCCATAAAATAGTCATTTCTGTATGTAAAATACCTAAATGTTACAAGGAACAGAATAAGCAACTAAACTGCTACAAGAATAAGCTTTCATCTAGGCAAAAATGTAAAGTTCTATCCTTTGTACTGACCGTGGGTATGTGTCAGCCTGTAAAATCTAATGTGTGTCCCAAAAATGTCCCACTTTGGCCATTTGAAAAGGTGGCAACCCTAGTAATAAGTGTGTTGATGGTGCAGCTGTGAACAGGAATAAGCAAACTGCATAAAATATGACAGTGTGGTAGTGGACACCATAAAACAGTAAATGAAAGTATAATCAAGCAGAATGCAATAAATGATCAATTCTTGCATCAGTTATGTTGGAAGGCAATGATTTCCATGAAATTTTATTATGTATAGGTGAGGTAAGCAGGCGCATATGGCCCAGCCCAAATATTTTGTACCCTATCATACCTCTCAAGTGTCTAGATTTTTGCCTCATATTTGTGGTCTGTTCATCATACAATTTGTGGTTTTATCGCAAACCATTGAAGATCAATTTCATTAAATAATACTAAATAATATGCATTTGAGTTTCAGGCTTTGTATCCTTCAGAAAATTCATAATGCAAAATATGTTATTCTAGCACCTATCTAAGTTTAAAATCTTTCCCTATTTTTTGGGCTTTTGTCCCCCACTATTTTCGACTTAGCCCAGGTTTCATGCTTTGAGTGGTTGAGAGGCAGCTGGCTTAAGGTCATGCTTGCAAACCTGTGTTAAGCAGATAGGGAATTTTGGACATCTGTAATATATGCTATGTGGACCTCAAACCATCTGGCCTGCAAAATCAACTCAGCTGCAGATGCAGTCCTTACATACATACTCCTTCCTAGTCTGCAGGAATGATGAATCTCAATGCAAGAATTTAAAAAGTGGCAGGTCTGATTATGGTCATTTATGTGATGCACTGTCTTGCAGATATCTATATGTTTCAAAAGATAATGAAGTTAAGTCATGTATGACTCAGAAGAACCTCCATCACTAGGTTCCTGGTATCTCCAATGCACAGTTCTTACAAGAACCCAATGTACAACTAATGCACCTGCATATGGTAAAAATGTAGTCTTTGTTGGACATAAAGTCAGGGATGTGCCATGTATGGTCTCTTCTCATGAATATGATCCTACACCATCCAAAATGAACAATAGGCTTCACATTTCAAGCAAAGCCTTTGGCCTACCTCCCTAGACTCTTTTCCTGCCACATTGTCTTAGTTTCATTGTCTTTTAATGCTTAGCCACCTGCAGTAACTGTACTTTGAATAAAATCTTACACAAACACAAACACACACACACACACACACACACACACACACACACACACACACACATCATTTTGTCCTGGTTCAGGTAATAAACTGCTACCACCCTAGATTACCTGAATGCAGAATTTACTAGTTACTGTTTCATTGTTTTTAATAAGCCAAATAATTATAATTATAATTGTAATTATAATTATAAACACAAATAAGAGGCCATTTGAAAACCAAAACTGATTTTGGGACAGAAACGGAGCAGGAACAACGCATACGATACAAAAGGCTCCTATAAGAAGGACTTTAGAAATGGACAATTTAACAGTAATAAATTCAAATACTGAAATATGTGATGCATATAATAATGTTGTTGTTTATAATGTAGTGAATCTATCTGCCTGTGATTTAACACAGGAACAGTTTACAGTTTTAAATTTAGGTTTAAAATTTATTCCAACTGTCATACCATGGATTCATGTTTTTAAACAGGAAGTTTTTAAATTTGTTCATAAATTACACTTAAAATGTATATTTTTTAATAAAACAAGTCTAGATAATGGTGAAATAGATTTAACTGAACAATTTTCTGATGAAAGCTTTTTTTCATGTAATGAAGAAAGTGAGCAGTCATGTGATGATGAACTGTTGAATTTAAATGCTAATTGTTTACTCAATTCTTCCAATATTCCTACTGCTAGCAAATGTATGCCTCCCTTTCAAAATCAGAACATCTCCCACTTTAATTCAATAGTTAATTTTGAGGGAAAGAATATTTGTGAGGAGGTGTTAGAGAATAGAAAATCTATTAACTATAATCTAACTTATAAGAATGGAAGGCATTAGTAGAGCTTCAAAACAGGAAATAATTAATAATTAAGCCAGCAGATAGAGGCAACCAAATTGTAATGAATGTTATGCAGTACCACAAAATGTGTATGGAACATTTAAATAATCAAGAAGTTTATGAAAAAAGTGAAAAAATGTGTCTCATTAGAGCAATGGAAAAGTATGATAAATTGTTACAGAAAGGTTTATGTTTGGGCTATTTTTCTAAGAAGGATGTAGAAATTAAAATGGCTGCTAATAACAAGGAATTAGCTGTCTTTTTTTGTTTGCCCAAAATCCATAAAAATGTAAGGGAGCCTCCAGGAAGACCAATAGTGTCGGCTTGTAATTATTTTTTACATAGCATGGGTTTGCTGTTACATGAAATATTACTTCGTTATGTAAAGAAGACACTTTCTTAAATACAGGACAGTTTTGATTTTTTAACAAAAAATACCAATGTTAAGTGGAAAAGGGAGATGTATTGGGTTGTTTTGGATGTGAAAAGCCTCTATACATCCATTAAACACAGTGATTGTTTATCTGCTCTCATATTTTGGGGGGGATAATCCTCTTTCTGCTTTTGTAGTACAGATGGTAGATTTTTGTCTACAAAATAATTTTTTTCTTTACAATAATCAAATTTATAGACAAAAACAGGGTACTGCCATGGGGGTGCCATTTTCCTCCATGTACGCCAATGTTTTTGTGCCTTTTTTTGAAACGTTTTGTTATTCAAACAAGAATTTATGAAACAGCATGTTAAACATTATTTGCATTATACAGATGATTTAATTTTTGTATGTGAAGGAGGGGCAGTAAAGGTTAATAAATTTGTGATGGAGATGCACTATAATCCTTTTGACCTTAGTTTTGATGGTTTACAACAAGGAAATAAAGTGCATTTTTTAGATTTAGAGCTGGAAGGTAAGGAGGATGGCACTATTGTGACAGGGATACACAGAACATTTGTTGATGGTAGCCAATTTTTACATGCATCTAGTTGTCATCCACCCCATACAATAGCTGCCCTTCCTTACAATGAATTCTTGAGATTGTCAAGAATATGTAATAAAGAAGATATTTTAAAAAATGAAATTTGTAAATCGGTGGAGATGTTTATAAATAGAGGCTATAGCCCTGATATGGTAGAAGAGGCAATACGTAAGGTATGTAATAAGGAAGTAAATACCAAAATAAAGAAAAATAAGGTAGTTCATGAGAT
Organism: Protopterus annectens; assembly: GCF_019279795.1. NCBI lineage: Eukaryota > Metazoa > Chordata > Ceratodontiformes > Protopteridae > Protopterus > Protopterus annectens. Next base: position 892,505,307 of record NC_056737.1, read on the forward strand.
GGATATTTTTAAACTAAATCAAACACAACAGATTTATTTTGTCTCTATGTATAATATCAAAAGTAAGGAGATAAACGAAATGCTGGAAAATTATTGGAAATTCTTATTACAAGATAAATTTTTGGCAAAAGTGTTACCAAGGCATCCTTCTTGGTCTTATGTTAGAGGTAGGAGTATAAGGTATATGTTAGTTCATGGATCATTTGCTCTACCAGATCCAGCATTACCTAGATCCCTGATACAAACAGGCACAACTAAATGTGGGAGATGCCCGGTTTGCCCACATATTGTTAACTGTTTTGAGTGTATTAATAATACTTCTTTTACACCTAGAGATAGATTTTCATGTGAATCTAAGGGGATAGTTTAAATTTTAGGCTGCCCTTGTAGCATGTTTTATGTGGGGGAAACCAAGAGGATATTCCTGGTAAGATTTATGGAACACATTAGGGATATAAAAAAATTGTAAACAAGAAAAAATGATTGCTGCTCATTTTATGAAAATGCATAATAATGACTATTCATTGCTAAAGGGGAGTATTCTGGAACAAATTAATTGCTTTTGTGTGAATGAAAATGTATTAAAGGAGAAACTTTTATATAAAGAAAGTATTTATATTGTGAAGTTTAATACAGTGGTCCCTATGGGACTTAATGGGGAATTACACTGGAAAAGTTTGCTTTTAAGGGATAAATTATTTAATGAATTAATTATGTGTTAATTGATTTATAGTGTGTATATAAGAGAAATGTTTGATGTAACTTGCATTCCAAGAAGGTGGTTTCACCAAGGCGCTAGAATTAAAACAGCTTTTTACTGAGTGGTTTGTACTTCATTCGAATCCTAGTTGTTCATTTATTTTAGTGTGGTGGTGTTGTCGTGCTACAAATAAGAGGATATAGCAGGACAATCTGGCCAATTGGAAGTGGTGCCAGCAGTTTGTGACCACAGTGGTGCAATAAGTACTGTTCTCAATTTAGTGTAGAAGGCTGTGGGTTCTATTTCCATACCACATAAACTGATTGTTGAAACTACAGTGCAGTATAAGGGGAAGCTGCATTCCTGGGTGCATTATCCTTTGGATGAGATGTTAAACCAAGGTCCCATATGCTTGAGATAGTGGTAGCTCAGGTGGATCTCACAGCACCTATGAAAAAGAGTAGAATAAGTTCCCTGATGCCTTAGCCAAATTTCTCCTAGTAATATATATGCCACCTTAGGTGAGATCTACCTTATTTAATCAAAATCCCATGTTATCGAATTCCAGTTTGTCGACATTCAAAATATTGAAACCCCACATCATCAAACCAGCGGAACAACAAAGATCTACCCAGAGTAAGTAGCCACTTACCCCCGCAAAAAAAAAAAAAAAAAAAACGCACCATCCATAACCCACCCAGGTGGGGGGCTATGCCACCCACTAACTAAATATACCAACTCTGAGATCGCACTACAGTTGGGAAAAGGGCAAAGTTCATCATCTCACACAACAGGTTACTTACCCTGGGAAGATCTTCATTGTCCTGCTGCTTCGATGAAGTAGGATTCGATATTTTGAGTGTAGACAAACTGGGATTCGATAATATGGGATTTCAACAAAGACAGGTAAAACCCTTAGGTGTACCTTGAAAAGAGGCTGCTAGCCTAGTGGGACCAATCCAATCAACAAAGTATAAATAAATAAATCTAAATGGCCTTTTATCAATTAACAAATAAATATATGACCAGCAGCAAGCTTTTTTAAAAGCAAATACATAAGAACAATTTACTTAAATAAGAATGCATGGAGCAGTTTAGTTGCAGATTAAATATGCAGGAAAAAATCAAACTGCACATAGAAAGCAGAAATAATCACTACAAATAAGTAGATCAGATGGAAAAAAGAGGTCTACATCTAGCCTTTATCTAAGCTATTTTCAACTGAAAACAATCCTGAACCCTTAGCTAAACTGAATGAATTTCCAAACATCAGAGATACAGGCAAGTGCAGACAACAAAATTCACAGTTCATGAATACTAAGGTAGTTCTATTTTTTTCTTTCTTCTTACTGTTGTTCATTCACCTATTAATTCTATATATTTTCCATAGAGAAACCACATATTCAGTTGAGCAGAGTTCAGCTACTAAATGAGTTTGTCCTGGTCTTGCCTAGCATTCACCTTACAAATTTTATAATTGCACTTTTACTGTTTTTGCTTCCTGGCCTAGCAGTAGTCACATATATTGCAGTCACTGTTACTGTTTCACATCCACTGTATATTTCACATCCTATGTATAATTTCAGTATTTCCCAGCAGACTGCGTTTACAAACTTCAGTTGTAACTTTATATTCATTTTATGCATTTTACAGAAACAAGTAACAAGTTCACACATCTTTTCATTCCACTGGAAAACAGATATTGCAGAGTAAGTCACAATAAAGGCTCCTGATGCATGTAATTTAGTCCTGGGGGGGGGGGGTACACCCAGTGTTAGCAATAAATATGTCCCCAAACATCCTTTGGCACTGCCAAGATCTACTGAACCTGGGAAAGAGATAGCTGCTGTGAAAGTGCTACCTCATCCACTGAAATATCAGAGTTCAAGCCATAAGATCTCTGTCTGATTCCTCCTCTAACCCACTGCAGATATTGAATATGGGTGTCTTTCTATCAAGATGTGGCTTCTTCATGTTAACATGGTAGGGTTTGTGATTCTGCCTTCTCCTTCTTCTTCTGGCTTTTCCCAGTTAGGGGTCACCACAGCGGATCACCTGTCCGCTCATGATTGGCAGTGGAGTTTTACAGTGTTGAGTTGTCAGCCTGGCACCCAACACACATGCACACACTTAAATCTAGGGCCAATTTAGAGTGTCCAATCCACCTACAGCATGTCTTTGGGATGTGGGAGGAAATTGGAGCACCCAGAGGAAACCCACGCAACCACAGGTAGGACATGCAGACTCCGCACAGAAGGCACCCCAGCCGAGGATTGAACCGGAGAACCTCTTGCTGTGAGGCAGCAATGCTAACCGCTGCACCACTGTGGCCGCCCAGGGTTTGTGATTCTACCTGCTACCTGTTAACTCTACAAAGGACCGTTCCTTGCTGCATGCAGCATATTGTATTGAGTAGAGGCAAGCACCATCACTTTCTGCCAGTCAGAATACTCTCTGATCTTGGCTGTCTGGTCATAACACATGTTCAGCTACTGTTGTGCTTGTGTCATCTCCATGAGCTCCTAAAATCTAGCTCTGAAGTTTAGGATATATTCCATAACTTATTTCTTGTGCAAATGGCAGTCACCCTCTGACTCATTATGAATTAAATGCAGATAGCTCCATCATCCTGTGACCATATGACAACTCAAAGAGTGAAAATCCTGTGAATCCCTTGAGCAGCTTTCTGTATATGAAGAGGAGATGGATGTGATACCTGTTCCATTCTTGCTTAACTACAAATGATCTAAACACTGTCTTTAGGGCAGAGTTAAACCTCTTCCCAGAACATCAGTCTGTAGATTCTGTGTTAGTCTTTAAATGTTTTACCCCCACAAATAATCCAGCAGGTCTAACTTAAAAATGGCATGTCTGTCTCTCTATGAATATTTATCTTTGAAAACTTGAGTAAACCTTTCCTGCGCTGCTGTGATCTGCATGTTAAATAGTGGTCCCCCTTCCTCCTCACTCTTCATCTGTCTTACATTCCCAGTCTGCCAACCAGATTCTTATACTGGCACTGCTTATCTCTGTCTCTCTCTCTATCTCTCTCATGCACTACATGCATGCTGTTACATTCTCTCATCTGCATTAATCCCTAGCCCAAACCTCTTTAATTCTGACTGGGCTTTGAGATCATCTAGGATTTTCTGCATGCTGCATACCCACAGCACCTGCCAGGCTGAAATCCAGTTGTGCAAAGGGCTGCTGTTATGTCCTCTTTGGATGCACAGACATGCACAATCTCCTTAGTTTTAAACACCTTGCTCAGCTATTTCACTAATATCTTGGCAATATCTTCAGAACTCATTTCTACTTGTTTTCTAAACTAATTCTAAAAAAAAAAATAAAATAAAAGGCAGTGCAGTTTATATCTATATATATTACTTTGTGGTTGAAAGACTATACATACCATTGGTGAAAGAAAACTGCTTTTCAGGTTATATAATTCAGTTACACTATCCACAAAAGTGGAGGCTGCTATATTCTTTGGATCAGTTATACTGGCCATTTATATTCAGATGTATATTCTGATGGTCACCAGGGTTATGGTCACACAAGACATACTGCTGGTACTAAATAGAGTGAAGTTTAAAAATGTATATATATATATATATATATATATATATATATATATATATATATATATATATATATATATATATGAACTACTAAACAACTTGCCAAGTACAGCTTGGCCAAAATAGCATGCAGGAGATGAACTGTTGCCTTCTTTATGGGCCTGAACTATCTTCACCCAATAACACACCACACGAAGCACTCCACCAAGCAGAGCCTTTGGACTAGCTCACCAAACCCTTGCCACACCACTGAGTCTGGGTTTTAGTGACTTTTGGTTCTCTCTTGTCCACAGTAAACATGTTTAATAAACCATTAAATTCAAAAATAAACACACACACACTAAATTTAATTGAAAGATTGTAATATTCTCCAGCCTTACACTCTTCTGGCCCAAAGAAAACTGCCATCATCTCAAATTACCTGAATGGGGAAATTCCCACTTACTGTTTCATTCTTATTAACAAGTCAAATAGCTATAAAATCAATTAACAGTATGCAGCAAAGTAATATATGCCAGCAGCAATAAATCCCCTTTTATCAATTAATGAATAAACAACTAGCCACAAGATTTTTTAAAAGTGAATAAAGGAAATCTTTAAAAAGGAATGAGTTAAGCTGTACATTTAAAAGTTAAATATGCAGAGGAATATGAAATTGCACAGAGAAAACAGAATATAATCACTTTCAAAAATAGATTATAAAAAAGAACAGCATCAAAAGCTAAGCTTTTTCTAAGCTATTTTCAGCTGAAAGAATTATTGAGCAGAATTTTTAGAAATCACAGATAAACACAACTACAGAGAACAAAACTCACAGTTCATAAGTCACAGACTCCAGGTTAGTTCTTCTTCGTTTTTGTCTCTTTCTTTATCATTTTTCCCCTGAATGCTGTTCATTCAGCTATTTGATTTATATATTCTCCACATAAAAAACACAGATATGACTGAGCAGATTTTCACATTCACTTGCTGAAAAAGTTTGCGTTCCCGGTATTGGCAAGTCTTACAAATCTCATAATTGCACTTTTACAATTTCAGCTTCTTTGCCTAGGAATAGGCAATGATCCTATAAGCACTGTTCCTTTTTGGTGCTTGCTATGCATTTCACAGTCTATGTATAATTGCTGTATTACCCAGCATAAAACAGTTACCAAATTCAGTTAGAACTTTACATGTTTTTATAGCACATTTCATAGAAATAGGTCACAGAGTTCCCACATCTTTTCATGCCACTTATAAGTACACATATTTTAATTTAAACCATATCCTTTTAGCTTACCCACTACAGATTTTATAAGTATTAAGAGCAGCTCACATATCTGTCACATTCAGATTTTGAAAGCACTCTCAAATTTATTTTCAGACATCAAAGGTTCATAGGTTTGAAATTAAGCAAGTGGCCTGGGAGATGATTGAAAAGCCTAGCCAGTGTAACTAAATACACTTTTAAAATATAAATAAAATTAGAATTATCTACTCCGAGCAAGAAGAACCATGTTACATACCTTTGGGGTATATTTGCAAATTCCCATTCAATTGTCACTCAAGACCTGTTTTAAATGCAGCTAATCTTTTCCATTTTTTGACATAAAGGCTAATCCATTCCAAAGGCTGAGTACTCACTTGAATATATATCTATTCTGCTTGCAGGCCCTATTTATGTTATGATGAAGTCTGACGTTTCAGTATTGGGTATTCACGGTGCTTTAATTTTTTTCTGAAGTTGAAGGGTGTTAAACTGTGCAGGGTCTTTCATCACACAGAAGGCTAAGCAAAGGTCACCATACAGTCTGTAAGACAGGGCTTTTATCCTGTCAGGGTAGCTTAGGAATCAGTGATCTGTATCTTTTTTAGATATGAAACATTGGGACCTTTAGAGATGGGTAAGTTTTTTGAAAAGGTATATGCTGAAAGGACATTATACTCTATAATGGGGCCTAATGACAGAAAACTAGAGGGAATTAAGACTTCTTTAAATTTAGAGATTATGTCTGTGGTAATATGTAGCTCACAACTTGCCTTATACTTCCTTATGGTACATCTGAGAACTTTACTAAACAGTTTAAGATTCTTATTGAAAAGGGAGGAATCTTTTTTAATAAAATGATATGCTTTTTTGCTGTTTGTTTTTTCTTGTAATGTCGGATAATCTAAGAATTCCACAATAATTGTTTTTTTTTTTTTAATTTTCCACAATACTTGTGATGGATAGGATAACTGATTCAATACAGCAGTTTAGATATTCGTAGAATTTAAAGGCAAATGTTGTAGCTTTTGTCATGGACTGGTTGCTACTGGTGGCCCTAACAGAGGGTAGAACTTCTGAATTTGTCAAAGTTGTGAGTGAATGTTAAGAGGCTGGAATAATCTCTGAATATAATGGGGTTTGAATATATGGCTGGAAAAGGTCCAAGGAAAAATGTAATAACCTGGTGGTTCGATTTGATCAGACAAGAGGTGATGCATGGTAGGGTTTTAGATGGGCCAATCTTTGTAAGGATAACATCAAGAAGGTTTTTTACCTCTAATGGGAAAGGGGATAATTTAGTTCTGGGAAATGGCATTGCTGGGCATATTTGTTATTGGATGTCTAGGTTTTCAAATTCATGGATAGGTAATTCAAGTCCTATAAAATTATTGTATTGGCCTGAAAAAGTAGAGTCTCAATTTCTATTAGGTATTCATCTAGGTCAATGCACGGGGAGATCCATAAATGGATCTGATGCAGTTGTTAGCCTTCTGTGATATTAGCAGGAGTTATGGGAGTTGTAGATGTGCATATTGTGTTTTATTTGGTACAAATTAAAGGAATTGCAAATGAATAAGGGTACTCCTCCAATGTCCCATATGTTCAAATGAATGGTAGTACTCCCAAATAGAGAAGGAGTACTAGCAGCAAAATGAAGCAGTGCTTCAGGAAGTGCACATGCATGCACTTGCTTAAGCATTGAAAAGTCTTCAAGCTTTGGTATTTTTTGTTTAAAGTCCTAGAACTGAGCAGTCACTTCAGTTTGATATAGGCTAGATCAACATTTGGTATGTTAGCATGTCTAGAATGCAGACTCAGTGAATGAATGGCATTGTCAAGTAGCAGGTATTTTAGCCAATATGCAGAAGCCCTTAAAGGAGGGGTGAATGCTACCCCTTGTAAAACAGGCTTGCCATGTCTACCATCACCTGCTATGCTGGCACATACTGGACCCTCCTGAAAAGACACCAGTTAGCATGGCAGTTGTTAAAGTCAGTTATTTTATCTTTGTACTGTGATATCATTCTTGTAGATGGCAAGGTGTTGTTCAAGAGAAGTGACTTCCTAGGCTTGGACATATGGATGGAAAGCTTGAACATGTGTCTGTACACCTCTCCAGGGTCAAGTGCTTATGATGGCTCACTCCCCCATGTGGGCACACAAGTTTGTTGAGAAGTGAAGAGAGACAGGAGCCTTTATCTCTTCATAAATTCTGTGCATGAAAGACAGCTATCACCTTATCCTATTCCAGGCTGGTAAGATTAGCATCAGTATGCCTAACTACAAAGCTATCTTTAACTAGTAAATTACCATGAGTGACTGCAAGCACTGATAATCTTATGGACATAGGCTTGCCACTCAGATGATTTTTGCTGCAAGTGGATGTAAAGAATGGGTCTATATTATAACATCAAAGTCTTAAAACTTTGAATGTTATAATATCAAACCCTATGCACCGAACGCTAAAAACAGTGAAGCTGCAGAATATCGAATACTTTCCTAGGGAAAGTATTCGGTAGGCCATTTCTGCAGCTTCATTTTTTCCTCAACTGTGGAGCGAAGGTTACAGACTGGGTTAAGGTAAATGTGCGAATGAAGGTGAGTGTGTGATAGGGACCTTAGGGTTAGGGAGTGGGTAAGGTGAGTGTGCGATAGGGACTTTAGGGTTAGGGAGTGGGTAAGGTGAGTGTGCTATAGGGACTTTAGGGTTAGTGAGCAGGTAAGGTGAGTGTGCAATAGTTATGGACTTTAGGGTTAGGGGTGGGTTAAGGTAAATGGATAGCTAGTAGTGTATGTGTGGTTTAGTGTAGGGTTTTGTGAAGTGTATGTGTGTGGATTATTTATTTTGGTGTGCTTGTGTTGTGTGCATGTTTGTCGGAACAGCACATTTTTTCCCATTCTGATTGTTCGATTTTCTGGTGTTTCGATCGAATTGGTTCAATATTATAACATTCGATGTTTTAAGACTTTGATTTTATAATATAGACCCGTAAAGGATATAGGTGAGATTACAGTAACAGAAGTGTTCATTCAGAGCTCAGCTGTAGTACTTCAGTTTTTGTGAGATTTAGACTGTCATTTGCTTAGAAACTCAGCATAAATGGGTATAGTGTTGGGATGTTATGAAAAGAAACAGATAAATGTGCATTTAAGCTGTAGGTGTAGTTCACATTTTGTTATTCTTGTGACAAAGCTGGTGTGTCAATGCTTCCCATTTGACTGTCTGCACTTTATCATGAGTTGTGCAACCATGAATTTAGTTAAATTAGATGAAGGAAATCTAGGTGTCAAGCCCGTACAAGTGGACAAAAGGGACTTGCTTCCATGTAAAGCTCTTTTATCATGTTTCTAGTATTTCATGTGCAGGGGGTACCCAATTTGTTGTCTATTTGGTGGAACCAGTATATGTGTATTTAAAGTTAAACATGATTGCCGTTTCTAAAATTCCTCTTCCTTCTGAATCCCATTCCAGCTTTTTACTACTTATTGCCATTTGTAACTCACCACCAGTATTTCTAATAGCTATTAGAGTAGCATTTATATCAACCCATCCTATTCTGTAAACATTCAAATAGTCTCATATCTTAAATGTATTTGCTTGAACTTTTTTCTTGGTGTGATTGCACTCCGCATTAAGTCCTTTTACAAGAAATAAATGATTACATTGTCCTGGTAATGCTTTATCTCATGTTTAATGTGGAGTTGCAAACAGTTTAGTTTCTAATTCTTTGAATTTCACAAACAGTCACATCCCATAAAAAAAAATCAAATCATAAGCTGTGTAACCAAATCTCAAATAACTATTTACTGTAACTATTTCACAAAAGCATGCATAGGACTAAGGGGTTTGCTGGAGCATTGAGGAATTAGAAGCCATTGTCTACTTACTAGTAATTATACTTGACCACAGAAGCAATAAAGTCTCCCCCACCCCACCACAAGTCACATATAAGCTAATTCTGATTTAAAATTTCACCTTATAATTAAGCTTCATCAACATGAGACAATAGTGACTATCATGTTAAATTTGTCAGATATCTGGTTGCATTTTGGGCATGATAGCATACAGTAAAAATGCATATACAAATGTGATACTGAAGAGAGCAGAAATAAAAATAATGATTCTTTCACTGAAGTACTGAAACAAAGTGACAATAAATTATTTAAAATCAGTAACCAAGCAGACATAACATTACGGGTGCTACTGGGAGTATACCTTAATGAATCGAATCTTGCATTCAGTTACACACATTATACCTTTGTTGGCACTCTGTATTAACATTGATAGTCTCTGCAAAGTATGATGGTCTACCCATTTAGATATATGTAGTGGACGTAATGAAACATGGCAAGAGTGTGTCATAAACAAAATTACTGTGGTTTCTTTTTAGTGAAAACAAATCTATATTTCTGTGTTGATCTTTATAGCATTTAGTTATCTTCTTGATTCTAGCAAGGCCAAAGTAGCAAGTTTCTGCCCTTCATTTAAATGCAAGTCACTCTAATCAGTAGAAATGGAAAGTGCAGTTTCAAATGTTTACTTTCAGAAATACCAAGACTATCAACTTCATATGAACCGTTTTGTCAGAATGTAGCAGGTCTGAAAGAAAGTAATGTTAATTACTATACTTTTTCCTCAGTAATTCAACCTACTACTACTTGGGAAATAATTAACTTTGCTTTTATTTCTTTGGATAGCTCACATAAACATTTTGAACTCTTTGTATTTCTTTGAGAAAAAGCACAAAATAAAATGTACAGTAAGGCATGCTTTAATTACATTTTTTTCAATTTTTGCTCACAGCAGGTCTCAAAATATGCAATGTGTCACTATCTGTGATGTATTGCTTAAACAATTCAAAAACATAAACATAATTGTAAATTGTTCTTCTTTTCTATATTGGATCTATATCTAAACTTTGTAACATGGAGCTTTTCTCCCCGGGCCTCCACTGAAAACGGGCTCCCTGACCCCAGTGGACATCCCCGGTAATCAAACTGGAAATAAATAAATAAATAAAATTATTAGTCATTTTCCATACAGTAGGCATCTAGAATACATTTTCTTTCATATTTAAGGTTAGTTATGCTTTTAGTGCACATATATATTTTCAGGACCAAACATTTGATGAGTATAGTAGGTTAGTTACAAAGTGTCTTAATTCAGGATTGATACTTTAATGTAGGTTAAGTGCTTTCCTTCCTTAATACAGATTGGAACTTCTTCTGAACTACAGACGTACTAAATTAGTCTTCAAATAGTGTTGTCAAAAGTCACATTTTCAAAAATAATCCAATTGAATCAATCGACCAAAATCACTAATTAATGTTGTTAACAAGTATATTTCAAGTATATTTATATAAAATCACATATAAAAACCATATGTGCAAAAAAAAAATAAAGCTATCAGACATATATCTAAAAACAGTAAACTGCATTCCCAAAATTCTTTCACATTTTATAATTTATCTTTCTTAAGTTGTAATAAACTACAAATTGTGGTTTTATCATTTAATCTGGGGAGGGCTAGTTGCATCCAGTAAGAGTTGCCAATATATCTGTCTAGCTTCCAAGTGGGTTTCCTAGTTTCCATCCCCATCAATGGGTCTTGCACTCTCCAAAATAAAAAATAAGTACTTATTTAAGTTCTTACAGTTAAATGAATGTCTAAACAAGGCATTAGTGGTGTCACCCTTCCTTATGGCATAATTATGGTAGAAAATTATTTTCCTGACTGTATTCTGAGTTTGGTCCACATAGAAGAATGAACAAGATAAACACTGGAAGCAACACACCACCCCTTTGGTGGTACAGTCGAACCTACCAATACCCTTAGGGCTATTAAACTGGGATAATTGAGAATGACAATCCTTTGACACTCAAAAATAAAACAACACTAGGCACAATTTTCATAGCTCATCATTACTCTTCTCCCTCCATAATGTTCATTCACAGCACACCTTTCAAAGTATTGTTTTACATTTGTTCTCCTTTTGTATACTGTTAGGGGCTTATCACCCACAGCTCTCTTTAAGTCTGTGGGCTTAAAACAAGATCCCATTTTTTGTAAGGACTTCCCTGATCTCTTGTGCCATCTTGTTGCAGTAACAAACCATAGCTCTTCAGTATTTCTGTTCTACTTCACATACCTTCACCAAACTATCTGGATGTCTTATAAGGGGTTTACATCTTGTTTTCCTGCCCATCATAATCTTCTCCTTGCATCTCCTGACAATATTCACAGGATACCTCATTTTAAGAAACATATCACAAAGTACATCAAGCTTTTCAAAACAATCCTTATCAGAGACCAGGTGAGATAGCTAAATCATATGACCCTTTAAAATGTTAATCTTTTACCAAGGAGGATGACAACCTTTATGATCTAATAAACTGTTTGAATAGGTCTCCTTCCTGTATATAGGATATAGGGATATAGGATCATAGGAGGTTACTAGGCTAATGGCCCTTAGCCCCTTACAAGCGTAGCCAAGAGTTTATTCCCAAAAAAGAAACCTCAGTCAGCACCTGTCACTCCTGTCAATGAGGACACAGGTAGAACCCTGTGATAAATTTGTGGTTTCTCATCCACTCACCATGGTTGCACTTGAAGATGGTCAGCAAGGTACTCTGTTTGACATGTATGGGAAGTCTAATCCAGAGACAGGGCAGCCTCTGGCAGACAAACCTGTCTCTCCAGCAGGTTTTGTTGATGTCACATATTAGATTTAGGCCTTTTGACCAGTTAATTTATGAGGAGTTAAACTTATGGATATGGAGCATCTCTATTAGGGCAGGGTCCGAGATTGCCTTGCAGGTGAGACACAGATCACCTCTGAGCAATCTGTATGATACAGAGCAGAGTAATAGTGATTTGAGCCTGTCCACATAGGACATGTGTTGGAGGCCATGGATTCTCTTTGAGAGGTATTTATGTGCCTTTCCAGTTGGTGCAGATGTTTGGACAGGTACATACCAAATGGGGCATTATATACAATTATTGGCCTAATGAGGGAGGAGTATAGAGAGGTAATAACCTCCTTTTTTCTGGATGCAATTCAATTCCTTTACTTATGAGATGAGCCAAGTAAACAGCTTTTCTGACCCCTGCCGCTACATGATGGTCGAACGTGAGATTGTTGTCAACCTGAGCACCCCTCACAACAGATTGTATGCTTAGGGGTTTGCAGTTGATGTGGTAATCAATAGAGCCGTGTTTTTGCTGAATGGAATGATGATAGATATTTTGCGTTCAACTTGAAGCCACAACTTTGGCATCAGCTATTTGTTGCTGTGAGACCCTCTTGCAGTATGTTAACATCATTTGGGGAGTCAATGACAGCACCCAACTTACAGTCATTCACAAACTTAGTCAGCCACAGGCCTTTTGCATTTGCTGAACCTCTGAGAAGTAGATACCAAACAGTAGGGGTCCCAGGACAGATCCCTGGGGAACATCACTAGTGCCAGGTCTGCTATCGGAGGTGGAGGCACATATTTTGACCTTGTGGGTCCTGTCAGTGAGCCAGTTGGCCACTCACCTGATATGATAGGGATTTACGCCAAGTTGTGTTAATGTTTTGATGATGCCCGAGTGGGGGGTTGTGTCAAAGGCCTTGGCCAAGTCAAGTTAAGCTGTATGTACTGACTTTCCCTCATCCAGGGCCTTGGTGATAGTCACAAAGAAGTCAACTAGGTTTAAAAGGCAAGATCTGTACTTGACAAATCCTAAATGGGTGGAGTCAAGTGCTTGGAGATTGTCTATGTCCTTGTTTTATGGGATCAATAATACGTTCTATGACTTTACAGATCAGACTTGTCAAGCCAATGGGCAATAGTTTTCCAGGATCAGTAGTGGCACCACCTTTATGCAAAGGGATGACAATGGCAGTTCTCCAATTTGCTGGAATGAAGTCTGTACTAAGGCTGTGGTTGAATAGGGTGTTTAATGGCGAACTAGTTCTTGCTGGAGATGGTGCAGAATACAGATTGAGATACTATCAGAACCCATGGATAGGCCCTTTAACACTTGATCTACATTGATGTGAGGTGGAGGACAAGTATCAGGGATGTTGAAAGGCCCTTTGGGGGGGACAGGGGATGAAGTATGTGCTGAACCTATCTGCTAGCAGGTTGACTAAGTCAACAGGATCAGTGTAAGTGTTACCATTAAGTACTAATCCAGAACAAACCGGGGCTTTATCATGGAGGTTCCTGACATAACTGAAGAATGTTTTGTGGTTTCTCTTTGTTTTGGAGGATAGTTTTGATTCACAATTGGCTTTGAAGGTTTTCACTAGTGATCTAATTTGCTTGTTGAGGCAAAGGAGGGAGTTTTTCCAATTTAGAATGTGTTTCTTTTTACAGTTGGACAACAGTTTCTTCCTTTTGTTGTAAAGCCTGTTGATAGAAGATGTCCGCCAGACAGGTTTGTGTTTCCTTGAGGAGCAGGTTTTAGTTCTGTTGGGTATGGCTGAGTCCATGCAGTTGTACCGATGCTTGTATACTGCACTGGTGTACTGTTCAGCATAGTTGTCTGCATCTTCTGAGGGGGTGGTGGTGTTAAGCTACTGAGGTTGTAGTCAGCTTTTGAAAAGTGTTATAGCCTGGTTATGGCTGGGGGATTGGGTGGTATAGAAAGTTTGAATGAGACAGACTGATGACCTGATCTCACCAGGGAAGAACATACTATGGGAGTGGTGCAGCCATTAGTCATATTGCTGAGAACCAAGTCCAGAATGTTGTCTCCCTTCTGGGGGATGAGATGAGCTGGTTTAATGCATCAGAACTGATTAAAGGACTCTGAGTGATTGCATTAGTGCAAGAATAACTTACCCAGCCTTTTCTTGGGCTAGTTGAAGTCACCAAGGATAAGGTTGTTAGTGGGTACCTTGATGGCGTCAGGTAGAATCAGGTATGAGGAGTGAGTGTCCTGAGTCATGGAGAGGGGGGTCTATAGTTGGCTATTACTTGGATGGGTGTCTTGCCAACTGTCAGTTGCACATGGAGTAGTTCCAGTGCATCATGCTGTCAAACCAGTCTGGGGGTGTGTCTGCCCTTAATGAAGATAGAGACTCCACCACCCTTAGTCTTCCTAACCTCAGTTGGGGGTCATAATCTGTGGAATGATGTATAGCTTGGTAAGGCAGGGGTGCTATCTGCAGCTCTGAACTAGGTTTCCATGACTGCACAGACGTCGGCATCTTCCAGTGTGAGAAGAGCCTCCAGTGACTGTATTTTCAGGTTAAGGCTCCTAGTATTATGCAGCATGACCTTCAATTTGCTTTTTGACAGATCTTTTATGTTGGAAGATTTGTCTTTGGAACATTGCCTAAAAAGACACAATGGGCGAGGCAAGAGCCTTGACCAGAATCCGGAATCCCAGGGGTGACAGGTGGAGGACATCTCTAGCAAAGCATTAAGGCCTGTCAACCATGCCATCCCAGGCAGACAGATACTGGATCCCCTTGGAATGACACCAGAAACAAGGCCAATTGTTGAAGTCAATTATTTTTTGTTGGTGCTGTGGTGTCATTCTTGGTGAAGGTACAATGCTACTTAAGACTAGGGTCATACCTGCCTGGGACACATACTCTGAGAGCTCAAGGATGTCTCTCTTCATATAGTCCATGGAGGTACGTCTCAAGTCATTCACCCCAACATGGACAATGACAGAGTCATACTTGTACTTGTTGTGGAGAGACTTAAGTGTGTCCGTGATGTGGTGGATTCTGGAACCAGACAGACAACTGACTATGGCCTTCTTCTTGTCCAGCCCGGTGAGGGGGACATTGGTGTGTCTCAAAACTGAGTTGCCAATGACTAGTATGTTTGGTTTATTGTTATGCCTTGTGGGGTGTGTTGGTTTATTGTTATGCCTTATGGGCTGTGTTTGTGATACACTGGTGTTTTGTCTGCTGTGCGTGGTGTGCTTGGTGTTGTGTGTGGAATGTTTGTGAGTGTGTTTTAGAGGTATCTGCTGTTTAAAAACACTGCCAGTAATTGGATTTGAAAAAAGATGCCACAACCTTGTTTAGCACTTTCATCCAATTTAATAGACATGAACTTCTTCAGAAAATAACATCCATACATTTTCAGCATTTAAATAAATAACTGCTGTGTCACATGTGATAAAATGAACCAATGAAATCCATAAAGTACTTAATGTATTGTTCAAACAATGAAAAACACATCACTTCTTCTAAAAAAACCCCATAAATAGTCAACACTTAAACATGTAAAATTATAAATATTAATAATAGTAATAATAATTGTTATAATCTTTGTGCTTGTAGTCCATCTTTTGATTAATAATGGTGGTTATTAAATTATTGTAGTTTAGTTTGGCAGACTCTTTCCATGTACTCTTTATACTGACACCCAAATATTCTAATACATCATTCTCCCAATTAAACAGGCTATTCTCTCTTAGGTTATTGCTGATCTTTTTGTTAATTAGTAATGTTTTGGATTTATTATCATTAAATTTAAGCCCTGAAATTCTTTGAAACTTGCTTAAGGTATTTATAATATCATGCAAAGAACCCTCAATATCACCCAATATTAACAACATATCATCAGCAAATAATTGTATCTTAGGACAATAGTCCTTATTAACTTGAAAGCCTTTTATATTTTTCTTGTTTCTGATATATGTATCAAAAGGCTCCATTGAAAGAGCAAACAATAATGGTGACAAAGGACAACCTTGTCTAGTTTCCTGGAGGATTTCTAGTGGTGAGGATAGACATTATCCAGTTTTCACATAAGCTTGTGCCCCACTATAAATTTTCATTAATAAGTTGCCAAAATCTAAGGAGAATTCAAAACCAATCAGAATTCTTTGTAGATAAGACCAACTAATAGAATCAAAAGCTTTTTCTATGTCTAGGCTGATAATATTTAGGTTTTTTTTTGTATTTGCATGCTATGTCTATCAATGATAGTAATTTAATAATGTTATCTTGCACTTTTCTATGAAGAATGAACCCTGTCCGATCATTATGTATTAGATTAGGTTATATTTTCTTTATCCTATTAGCTAATATTGTCATGAAAATTTTATAATCAGCATTTAGTAATGAAATTAGCCTATATGAATCACAAGATTTGGGGTCCTTACCTTGTTTTAAAATGGGGGAGATAATTGAATATTTCCACAATGGGGGTGTTATACATTTTTGATTAACCATAGTAAAGGCACTCATCATTTTTTTTATTATATATTCAGGAAAAATCTTATATAGTTTAGGAATTATTCCATCCAGTCCTGGAGCTTTATTATCTTTTAAATTTTTATTTGCTCTTTCACTTCTGTTAGTGTTATTTGTTTATTTAATGTTATTTTGTTACATTGTCACCATAGTATTTATATTTTCTTGAATACAAGTATTTATTACATTATCTGTCTCCAAAAGTGGTGTGTTATTATTTATATCTTTATAGTAGTTTTTGAACACTTCTAATATGCCCATTAAGTTAGATGTACTCTTAACTGAACCATCACTTTTAAATTTAATCCCATTAATAAGATTTTGATTGTTTATTTTTTTTTTAATCTTACCGCTATTTTATGTAGATATTTAGGTTCACAGCATAAGATTGTAATTTAAATGTTTCCAAGTTTATGGCTACCTTATGATTCAGAACTTCTATGTATGTTTGATTTAACTTAGTAATTTCATCATGTGCTACTTTTGTTATTTGGCTTTGCATCCATTTTTATCTTGTCTATGTTTGCTTTTAAGTCTAAAAGTTCTTTGTCCCACTCTCTCCTTTTTTAAGGTAGCAATATTTTATCCTACCATATATATAAAATTTAAAGATGTCCCATAGTATAGTATCACTCACTTCACCATTATCATTTGTTTCTATAAACATATCCATTTCTTTCATTATCCATTCCCTAAAGTCATTTAACTTAGTTATGTAAGCAGGAATTCTCTGTAGAACTCTGTAGTTAAAGTAAAGTTTGTAGCATTATGATCTGAAAGTGTGTGTAACAAACTGATATAAATAGTCAGTGTATAGAATAAGGAATAATGTTCTCTTAGACCATGTATACCTTAAAGGTTCATCTGGTTTGTACAGTCATTTAACTTCTTGGCTTGAGATGTTAGTTTTATTTTACCATTTTTAGAAGTATCATTGCCTGATAATAGGCAGTTAAAATTACCTGTTGCTGTAATTTCCCCTTTTGCATTTAAAGTAATCAGGCCCAGATATTTGTCAGCATATTTAGTACTTAGTCCTGGTATCCAGTATGTATTAATCAAAGTATAATACTTCCTATTGATTTCCAAAATAACCATGTTTAACATCCCATCTTTATCTGAAATTGTATCTATAATTCTTGGCATAGTATAAGTATTTTTCCATAGAATAGGAGTGTCCCTTCCCTTAGTCTTAAACCATGAATCGGCCAGAATGGTATAGGCATTAAATAAGTATTTTTGTAGGTCTTTTTTTTAATAGATGGGTTTTTTGTAAAAATATGATCTGGGCTTTATGCATTTTGATATATTTAAGCAAACCAGCTCTTTTGACATTATTGTTCAAACCATTAATATTTAATGATAAACATTTATAAGCCATTAACTATAATGCGTATGTTATTACTTACTGAAAGACCTTTCTTCCGTGTTGACTTGAAATCTACTGAAAACTTACCTATCATGGATGTATCATGTGCATTATGCACTACTTTCAAAAACCCAAAACTATTTACAAACACATACATGAAACATAAAGTTTCTGGTTTAGTTAAAAACTTAATTAAACCATCCATCCACCACCTCTCCAACACCAAAAGACACAAATTATCCATCTCTGCTTAGAATATAGTATAAAAACAAAAAAGAAAAGCATTATGAAAGCAACTAAAGAAATCTGAGTCCATGAAATATACATTAAAATGAGAGTGTCCAATATAACTGAAGCTATATGAATATGTCACATATAATAATAGCACCTCTGATAAGTAGATATGTCAGGAATACACATCAGATCAAAGTATGTATAAACATTAAGAAGCTGAAGGTTAAGAAGATTGTCAGTATTTCCAACACTTTTCAAGAAACATCAGATGTTTTAAACATTTTGTCAGTCATCTAACATTTTTCATGTAAAGATCTGTTGAATATATATAGAATACTTATTGCAAAGAAAAAGCCTCACAACCCTCTGTTTAGTTACTAAAGGTTTAGTTACATAACATAAGTTTGATGTCAATATGCATAATAAGTTTTCTAATGCAGCTCCTAATTCATTTGATGTCATTTAGTTACTAAAAGTGTCATTGAATCTGCAGAATGTATGCATCTATAAAAGAACATAGGTATTTTCAAAGGAGTTAAACACTTTTATCAGAACTAATTATTTACCATTTAAAGTATATAAGTGAAGGATAACAGAATTTCAAGAGAAAAGAATTCTAAATACAGCCATGTATCAAGTTCAAAAGGTCAAGTGATGTCATCACTGTTGTTTCCTCAAGCTGCAGCTTCATAAATTTGTTAAAAAGTATCTAAATAGGCTCATGAACAGCAGAGGTTGTATCTATTGAGGAAAAAAGCATTTTCGTTGGGAAATAAAATCTCGAAGCTTTTAGAGTTTACAGAAAGCAAAAAAAAAAAAAAAAAACACTCAAGCTACCTTGTCAGTGCATGACATTATTCTCCATAATAAGAACAGTCACACAGACCACCAGTTTCCTCACAAAACATCAACATTATGAATTAACATTTTCATATAAAAACAGCTATTTAGAAGTAGAACAGCTGCCTCAAATCAGAGATCATTTTCTAACATTTCAATCATTTACCCACCAATTAATCAGACCAGAGGAAAAAAAAGACTCCAGTGTATGTATATATATCTATATATATATATATATATATATATATATATATATATAAAACTTATATTTAGCTTTCTATAAAACACCATTAATGTATTATATTAAAACATCTAGTTAGAAACACTAATCAGAAACATATTGTTACCCCACCACTGACCCACTAGAAAAAATGCACTTTGGTATTAAGTCAAATTATACTATTACTGAAGAATTAGAAGACATATATCATTTGTAGTTATTTAAAAGGGAAAAGTATGTAAAGTACTTATAGTGGGGAAAGAGAGAAAAGAAACATTAGTAACAAAAAGGAATAGGAAGAAAGAAGAGAGAGAGAAAGAGGGAGAATGTTATTTAAATACTTAGTACTATATGTAATTAGAGGAAGTAGATATAGAAAGGAAAAGAGAAATTAATAATAAAGATGATTCACATTACCTTAAAGTATAGAGATTTTGCAGAAGCAAATATATTATGATTCATAAAACAAAGCATTTAAAATTAGACAAAATTTATTAATTTGTCCTTTAGTTTCTTAGTTTTGTTTGCTCCTTCCTTCATAGACCATCCATTTTTTTGTTGCCTGCCTCTTCAAACTCTTGGATGACCATTCCATTTCTGCTATGTCCAACAATATTTTCTTCTTATGGTTAAATTCTACTGCTTCTTGTAGGGAATCAAAGATCTTCACTCCTTCTGGCAAGGTGATTTTTATTCTTGTAGGAAAAAGAATTGGCTTTTTTCAAGGATTTAATTAGAGGAAAACACTCCTTTCTTCTGGATATGACTGTAGAGGTGTAGTCATTGTGAAAATGAATAACTTTTTCACCCATCTTGATAGGGGAATTAGTCCAACCTGATTTCAGCACTAAGTCATTGTCTTGTGAGGAAAGAAATCTAACTATTATAGATCTCGGGTTAGATGAACTCAGAGACAAAGCTGGATTTGCCAGGGACCAATGAGCCCTCCCAATTCCAAAAGAAAGGGATTCAGGCATGTATAGTACTGATGAAAACTACTTATTGAGGAAATGAATCATGTTAGCACCCTCTTCTTTCACAGGAATTCCATATATTCTTATGTTATTCCTCCTTGATCTACTTTCAAGGTCTTCCAGTTTCTCAATCAGCCTGGTGTTTTGTTTCAGAAGAAATTTATTGTGATGCTCATTTTCTGTCACTCTAGTATCCAAGTCAGTTACTGTTTCCTCTAAGGCAAGGATCTGTTCAGACTGATTTTTTACTATTCCATTTAGAAGTTCCATTTGTTTACTGCATTCTTGTTTGATAATATCCATTTTGTTTTTAAATTTGTCCATTTTTAGTGACAGTTCTTGGATGTTTGTTATTATAAGCTGTAGTTATTTCTTTACTGCACTCTTCTGGTGTGGGTTCTTAGAGTTGCTCGTGTTAAGATCTCCAGTAGAAAACTTCTTGACAGGAATAATTAAAAAATTCTCTTTACTATGTATTCATTTTTATAAATTAATAAAGAGTCTATGTTAATCTATCTTTTAGTATACTTTTAGTTAGATTTTTCTAAAAATTAAAGTATATTTCCTGTCAGGATATTAAAATCTAAGCAGAGCTATGGAGTTCTGCTGCTATCAAACTGGAATCTTGGCCATGACCCCCCTTCCCAACCTTTTCTATGGTTCACAAATCTTTACAAATCTTCAGTCTTCTCTTCTCACTAAACTTGAAACTGCCGATAACAAATTAGCTAGATTTGCTGCTAATCTGCCATCCAAACCACATCACTGCCATGCCCTCAGGTCCCTTAATTGGCTAGAGTTCCTCATCCATTCCATCAGCAATAAACCTTCTTCTTGCCCTAACAATTCCTCAATAGTCTCATTTTATATCCCCGTTTGACTGCTAAGGATCTCTTTTCAATATTTTTTACAGATTCATAAACCTAAAAAATTTCTCGGACAGAACCTGTATAGCTACACACCCACCATTCAATGGAACAAGCTTCCCATGATCCTGAGATGCATACCCCAAGTCCATAATTTCAAGAGATCTCTCAAAGAATATCTAAACACACTTGGATATGTCACTGTAATCACCCTACCTAAACCTAGACATTTATTCTTTCTCTTCTCTTCTTTACTCCGCTCTCCTTCCTAACCCCTTATTTCCTTCTTTTGCTCTGTTTCTTTCTCCAATTAACCCGATTTCTTCTACCTATTTAGTTACCTGACTCTCTTCTTAATTTCTTCTCTTCTTTACTTTAGACTTTAATTTAACTATATCTTAACTTATTACTAATAAACTTACCTTCTGTTAACTATAATTTGTAACTGAACAGTGCACTGAATATTCACTATTTACTATTTCATATGTTTGTGCCACCTGTAAGCTTATCTTTTATTATTTTGCTAACTTTTTTGTATTTTAAATTTATTGTAACTTGTATTTTCATTTATATACATATTTGTACTGTGGAGCTTTTCTCCCTGGTCCTCGCTGAAAAAGAGCTTTGACCCAGTCAGACTATCCTGGTCAACAAATGTCAAATAAATAAATAAATAATAAAGTCATATAGTTTGTTTGCACACTTCAATATAAGGAGAAAGTATGTTGAAAAACAGCTGAGCAACTTTTAGCAGTTGCTGCAGTTTGACTTGATCAGCGGCACTATATTCCTCTAGTCACTAGTTGTATTGACTTGGTTTTACATTCTGTAGGCCAAGATCTTATAGGCATTACCACCAGTACCGGAGTTTGGCAAATGTATTTCATCCACATGCTGAATGTCAGATAATGTGTGGCCTTACTTTATCTCCACATATTATGAGCACATAGTATAGAATACAAGTGTAGTTGTTACGATCCTTGCTACAGGAAGAGCCATAGCTGGCTCATCTGGTACCCAGTCCTGTTCCTCAATCTGGTGCCCCTCAATATTGAGGAGAAAAAAAAACAAGTCTGTGCTTTAATCTGGCACTCCTCCCTTCTCTTCTATCAAGAACACCAAATCCATCGCACTCCCTCATGTAGCATGAGAGAAAAAAGGTCTGTACTTCCCTCATGTAGCATGAGAGAAAAAAGGTCCGTACTTCAATCTGATGTTCCTCCCTTCTGTCCTACAGAGGAATACAAAGTCTCATCACACCCTAATGTAGCATGAGAGCAAAAAAAAAAGGTCCATTTTCTGATCTGGTGTTCCTCCTGTCCAGGTCTCTGTCACACCTTCATACTTCTAACAGCAGTGAAAAAAAATATATGCTGATTCTGCCCCCAACACTTTGTTCCTTTGGCAGTTGCCCTTTTTGCTCAATTCTGGCTACAGGGACCTTTTTGTGAAAAACTGGAAACACATATGGGGTTTTCCTGGCTTCTGCATCTCCAATATTCCATAAGTTGCTTGATGTTAAGCTGTTGTAGGTTGCTGGAGCACACATATTACCCCAGGACTGAAAAAAAGAGAACCAGCATGTAATGGGTCCATAGATTGCAAGGCTCCCCCTAGCCCACAGTTACAGAGGTACATCATTAATAAATGCTACTATTTCCCAATCAGCAGAGTGTCTGTGACTTATAGAAGGTGACTTCCAATGACCGTATAAGTGTGAGAGCATGTGCACTTGGAGGTGAGGGTGGGGGAGTCATTCTAGTAGTTCACATGATTTTCACAGTTGGCTTACACTAGATGTGACTGTCCATTTACAGAATGGCAATTTTCAACAGAGTCATTTTGTTGGTAAGTGTTGACTCACTGTGTAGAATACATACTTTCACATAAATGCTATGCATGTAGCCATATGCCCCCATTTGCTTTGAAGTATTTTTCAGGTGATGCTAAATCCCACCCTTTGATTCCTCATTTAGATCCCCATACATAAGTCTGAACCCATTGCCAACATGAATGCTCACATTGCACATGGATCATACCTAGGTAAGGACCATTATAGAGTATGTGCTTGGGTTAGTGATGACATGATTTCAGTACCTGAATGCAGCTGGAGTTCCCTTGCAGTACTTGTTCAATACAGCCATTAAGTTGTTGTGGTCTGTACCATGCTACAAAATATGATTTGTGGTGGCAGGATTGACATCCCTACTATGTGATTGCATTACACCATCCACCACTTGCATGAACAAGTAAGGCCAATGATAGCCACCAGCAGCAGGTTAGGTACACTCAGCAAAACTCTAACTATTGACAGGTACAATATGTTGTAACACTGACACCAACATAATGTTTGGTTAATAACGTTGGGTTATGTGTCTCTCACCTGTCTTGATTTTGGGCTCATATTTTTGGAGTGTTCCTCATAACATATGTGGTTTTCTGGGAAATCACTGAAGATTAAAGCCACTAATTAATGACAGACATTTGAATTTCAGAATTCATATCCTTCAGAAAATACATAGTAAAGCAAAACCTTTATTTTATAAACTTTGTATAAGTTTGTAAGTGCCATTTTTAGCACCTATACTTAATTTTAGTCCTTTTGTCCCCCTTCCTCCGATATTGTTGGCTTTGACTAGATTTCTTTTGCTAAGAGGTTGAGAAGTACGGCTGTTATATATACGGGGAAAACAGTAAACATAATGCTTGCAGTGGTCCCACCAGGCTTTGCTGGTCAGTTCATCAAACATTAGTTCATCACCACATGCAGTGGAATGGGTCACAGATGTCATTATTTTCACAGGGTACCACAGAAAACAGTAATGTAAGACTATCAATACAAACCAAATGGCTGAAACTGGGACAAAGGTGTGGACACGCATCAGTAAATGCACAGGGGCCAATTGAAACATAACACAAGATTGTCAATAGAAAATGGTTGTAGTACACATTTCAGTAGGACAGGATGTTGGTGGTGGAATCACTGGAAGGATAGCTGTTCCCAGTAAACATGTCCTGTTGTATTATGGATAGGTAGCTACTGTGTGCCTGTATTTTGGTGCAGCTTTGCTGCTGTGTGGCGGCAGGCCTCAGATTTCCAGGGAAGAGACTGTGTCTAACTTTCTGACCTTCATCAGCTGTATCATTGCTGGTGAGATTCTGCAGTGCTCAGGACCTATTGTAGCAGGGATGGTGTGCTTCTACATGAATGCTACTAGTCCTCATGATAAGTACTTTTACACCTGCAACAGCAAAGGGAATCAGCACTTCTGACAACTCCAGATATGGCTGCTGAGTGTGAGTCCTCTACAATGGCCAACATGCAAGGTCTGCATGTACCTGTACCCTACCCTGACTGTGGCTAGCAAAGCCAGTCTTATTAGACATGATGGCAATAAAAGTTCTAAAGTCCTACAAATGATGGTGCTCATTGTGTCACCATAGGTTCATCACAAACATTACTTCATGATGACTGGTTTCCATGTAACTGGGCAGCATTACCAGAAGTATTTCATTATTTATATATTTTGTTCACTGGGATAGTGTAGGTGGGTATGCAAGCCCTTTTTCAGCTGAGGTCTGGGGAGAAAACATCCTATAATACAGCATGTAAATTATAAAAACTTGGCTACAGAGTAGTGGGTACAGTAAAATAACAGGTTACAGTAAAATAAGAAAACATAATAGGTTACAGTTATATAATTGTTTATATTGATCAGGTACATATTGATCGGGTACATTTTGAAGTATATATGGACACAAATCTTGTGGAAGAAAAAAACAATAGGAGAAGTAGGGCAGGTGGTGTGGGTAGAGATAAGGTAGATTGTAGAGAGAAAGTGTGAATGGATGTGCCATCTAACACACCTATTAGCTCAGCTATGGATGACCACTCTCCTGCTTATCTGCCAATGTCCACTGTTATCCACATAGCAAGAGACTACTATGATGTCTGATGGCATCAGATACCCTAGTACTGCTGGCCTATTGTGGGTTTGCCATCAAGGAAGCAGTGCATGCCTCCACTGCTGGTGTTTGGCCATAGCTGCAGTATTTGTGTGCATGTTACCTACAGGAGATTACTCCAACACAGGGGATGTGTGTATTCAACCAAGGGGCCAAATATTTTCAGCCATTTATACATCCTTTGTTTTGGATAGATCTCAAGTCTAGGACTGTGACAGACTCTGGTGTCCTCAGGTTGTGATACATCTCAGTATCATCACCAGAGATTGTAGAAGTATGCACATAAATAATTTGTCCATCCTCAGTCATTTGTAGATACTGGCCATCACTGCATCTACCCATGAATGCATGACACAGTGAATACCACAGTGATATGCAACAAGGGTACACTTATGGCATGGAAGACTAGATATTTCTACAGACAAATCCGTCTTATGCAACTTTACCTTCTTTACTGGGGGCAACCTGCTGCACTACTGATATGCCTGGAAATGTGCATCATCAAAATAGTCTCCATGTTATCCCACGAAGTCTCACAAACACAGTACATCAATATACTGGGTCCAAAAGCAAATAATGAGGAAACTTCTCTGTGTGGAAGATCTAGTGTAAGCTGCAAGCATGGACAGCTTTAATAGCTACACTTGTATTAGTGAGGGGTTAGATGCTATTTATTTTAGCTGTTTCAAATAGATTAACTTCTAAATATTTTAAAAGGTAAACGAACGTTAATTTTTTTCCTAACAAACAGTAGAGCTAGATTCTGTATAGCACATGCATGATTTTCATGACAGTTTAACTTTTTTTAGGTTATAACTTTTTAATTCACAATGTTTAAGCTTAACTAGACACATATCTAATTACTGGCAGATATATTACATGTTTATAGTGGCTCCAGTATTAAACATTCATAAATTTTAAACGGGGTCCTATTTACACATTTTTTTTTTTAGTATTTGCAGACCTGAGTGAAATATGCTGTGAGCATGAGTGACTGTTTTTCCACTAGATTTTTCATATACATATATATATATATATATATATATATATATATATATATATATATATATATATATATATATATATATATATGATTTCTGTGTATTTTACTTTAAAATTCTGATTTATCATTTCAGATGAATAACATATGTTCATGTATATATTCTCAAGTGTTTGTTTTTTGTACTATATTTTCTTAAGTAATGCGTATTTAACCCACCAAAATGTAGTGTTATATATTGTTATTTACCTTTTAAATTTTAGTTGCATTTCCCACTTGACATATAAATTTGAAGAAGTTCTAATAGATGAAAGAAATCTATGTTAAAAATGTTTCTGAATATTAGCAAAGATTTCTAAAGAAATTTGAAGACTTATGTGAACTTTTTCTTTTTTGATACTAAAATGAAATGCTTTCGGGAAGTTTCAGCAATTATTAATGAGTAACTTTTAGTTCAACTTTTAGTTTAGTTTAGTTTATTTTAGTTTAGTTTGGTTTAACATATCCTGGAATCACAGAGCTTGAAGTAGAGCAGCACTGTGTCGAATATTACACTGGTGTACGGGGGAAGGGGTATTTAGCAATTAAAAATGCTAATTGTCTTTTACATTACAGCTACCCTAGTAAACCACTCCCATGCTTTTATTGATTTATTTATTTATTTGCCATGTTAACCGGATTAGTGTAACTGAACCAAATGGCCCATTTTCAGTGGCAACCCAAGGAGAAAAGCTCCAGCATACAAAATTAAACGAGTTACATATTAGAAAATATATAATCAAATAATGCAAAAGTTAACAATGGAATGTAGAAAAAAATGAAAAATAGAGAAATAAAAGTACATAAAATGTACATCCAGTGAAGGAGAACATGGCAGAAAGAAAAAGTACAAAAACATGGCAAGTAATGAAAATAAAGATTAGAACTCATAGAAATAAAATGTAGAATGTGAGGAAGCAGAAACAATATGAGCATATCCTTTACATGGTAGCAAAATAATAATATAGAATTTTCTACAGATTGAAACAACATATTTTGAAAAGTGGAAGAGAGGTGGAAGTAAATTGGAGTGGTAATGGGAATTAAGGAGGATTATGGCAAGGGCAGGATCTTGAGTTCAGGAAGCAGTTTTTGACTTCAGTTTTGAAGCAGTTCGTACTATTAATGCTACAGATATTAGAGAGAAGCCTATTCCAAGCCTGGAACACTGAATTTTTGTAGAGAAGTTTGCCAATATTTTTGTTTGGTTTATAGATATTTAGAAGTCTCTGTCAGAGCTACCAAGTGAATGAGCTGGGATATAAGGGTATACTATGGAAGAAAGACAGGGACAGGCTAAAGGTTTATTTACTAGGGAGTGTGTGAGCTGCAGCTGGGAAAGAAGTAGGAGCTGGGGGAATTCAAGCCATTGAAGTTGTTTCAGGGCAAGGCAATGATGTGATTTGTATGGTTGGTTACAGGCGAATCTGGATATATTGTTATAGGTTTGTTTGAGTTTGGTTAGTAGGGATGACCGGAGATGGGTAAGGATAGGAGAGGCATAGAGAAGGCATGGAAGGAGAAAGGCTTGAGCTAGAGTAGGTTTGGAGTTGGGTACTAGGAATTTTTTATTTCCATAGAGAAGACCCACTTTCGGGTTAGTTTTTTCAATACAGTGTTGTATATAGATGTCTAATTTTAGCTGGTCATCAATTATAGTACCAAGTAGCTTGGTGTGTGATCTGCTTTGATAAGGGTGTTATTGAGAGAAGAAATGGCAAAAGTGGATTTATGGTAGGAGAGAGATTTGGGAAGGAATAGTAGGAGCTTAGTCTTTTGGGAGTTAAGTATAAGTTGGTATTCTATTTTTCCACAGAAGAGCAAGTGTTTTGACTGATGAAATGAAGGTTGGAGATGTTGTATGAGACAGAGATTAGAGTAGAGCCATCAGTGTATTGTATAAGGGAGGAAGTGGTGGAGGAGGAGTGTAGATTGTTAGTAAATATGTTGAAAAGGAGAGGACCAAGAATTGGGCCTTGAGGGATGCCAGTCTGGATAGGTAGGAAAAGGGAACAGGTTGATTGCCAACTGACAGACTGGAGCCTGTTTGAAAGATAACTTGATTGCCAGTGAATAGTAGAGAGGGAGAGGCTAAACTCAGTTAGTCTGACAAGCAGCTTGGAATGAGAGACAGTATCAAAAGCTTTAGAGAGGTCAAGGAAGAGGCAAGATACAAGAAGATTTTTGTCCCTGGCTTCAACAACAGTGAGAGTGAAGGATAGGCGGGCAGTGGAAGTGCTATGATTAGGCCTGAAGCCATGTTGAGAAGGGGTCAGAAGGTTTCCATCTATTAGGTGGTTAGGATGCTGGTTATGAATACATTTTTTCAAGGATTTTAGAAAGTGGACAGAGAATGGCAATGGGTCTGTAGTTAGACTGATCTGTAGAGTTACCACCTGTGTTTAGTGGTATGGTGTAGAAAGATTTCCAAATTTTGGGGACAGTGGATTCTTGGATAGATCTGTTTACTAAGATTTAGAGAGGGAAGGCTATGGAGTGGGCTGCAAGTTTAAGAACGAGGGGAGGGAGATTGGCAGTAGAGGGAGATCATACTTTTAGTTTTAGTAGAAAGGATTTTATGTAATCAATGCAGATAGGGTTAAGAGAGAAAGGGGTGTTCTTGCATGTTATATGTGTGGTATGAGAGAGGTTATGAGATTGGCAGGTTTGAGTTAGTTTATAAATAGATTAAATGAAGTGGGTATTAAGTAAGGTGGCAGCTTCTTGGGGAGTATTGTTAGGATAGGGGGTTGGGGGTGGTAGGTTCACCAGGGTGCAAGATTTTATTGAAGGAGTGCCAGAATTTTTTTGGTTAGAATTATGGGTGAATTGGGCATTATAATACAATTTTTATTGTCTTTATTGATTTGTTTTTTTAAAAGGTTTCGAAGTTCTTTATTTTTTTTTTTTTTGGAAAATTGTTGTTGATTTAGTTTTTAGCCATTGTTTCATGAGAGTGAGGGTATCTTTAGAGAGCCAAGGAGAGTAAGTTGTTTTGACTCTAATTTTTCTTAGAGGAGCTATAGAGTCAAGGATATCCAGAAAAGTGTGACTGAAATGTAGAACTGCATCACTGAGAGGAAGGTACTTTAGAGGGACCAAATAATAGAAACTAGCCTATTATTACAGGTTTCAGCATTAAAAGAAGAAAGGTTGTGACATTATCTGTAGTGGTGGGACTCAGGTATTTGAAGGGAGTGTCTTAGCACTGGAGTAGGGAGGTTGTCACTTAGGGTGTCAGGTCGGGTGTTGGGGTTATGATAGAGGATAGGATCAGAGATAAGAATCTAGTCTAAAGTGGAGCAGTTAGTACTGTTGTTATTGAAATGAGTAGGAGCTGTGATAAGTTGATGGAAGCCATGGAGGTTAATATGTGGGGTAGAGGAGGTAGTAGATAGTTTATGCCAGTCAATACCTTGGTCTGGGTTGCTTTCAAAAGCTATCAGTAAGTAGAAACAAATAAATTCAAGCAGACTGAAGTACAGGTAGATTACAGCTTGAGAATGTCAAATAGGTTACTCACTTTAATCACTGGCAGGGCTAGGATAATTTGTTATTTATACAGCAGATTGTTTTAGAGAGGTTGTGTTGGAATAAAAATTGCAGTATGTGTGTTTAAATAGTTTTAAATAGGTTATGCTGGAATAAAAATAGCAGTAAATGTGTTTAAAGGGAGATATATTTAAGGTTTGGACAGGAAGCTGTTTTGCAAATTGCAGGTAGCACAGCGTTGGGTATTTATATTGGGAAGGGATTCTATAGGTAAAACATAAAGCTAATTCCAGGTAGCAGTTGAAAGTCCATGTAAGAGTTCAGGAAATGCTTGAATTCTTTATAGGGCTTGAGGTAGAGTGGAAAACAAAAACTAGAGAAAAGATAAGGGATCAGTTGCAGGTTTTGGTGGTATGCAAGAGGCCATGGAAATATACAGTGTTATAGCACAGTGGAAAATTGAAACAGACTTGACATACAATTAATATTTTGGCTGGAATTGGGTTTTGTTGTGCTTCAGATTGTCAAAAAGCTTCCCTGGCATGGTATACAAGTTACCATTAGTTCTGCTGTGAGGTCTAGTTACACCACTGGGGATTTATTCAGGCTAGTGTTCAATTAATAGTTTGGTTAGAATTGTTTTTTTTTTTTTTTTGCGCTCCAGATGACCAAAATTTCCCTGATGTGGTAGACAAGTTATCGTGAGAAGCTCTGCTGGGCGGTCTAGTTACATCACTGGGGATTTCTTCAGGCTAGTGTGCAATTAATAGTTTGGCTGGAACTGGGTTTTGTTGTGCTCCAGATGGCCAAAAAGCTTCCTTGGCATTGTACACAAGTTACTGTAGGTAGTTCTGCAGGGAGGTCTAGTTACACCACCGGTATTTTAAACAGGTATATAAACTGGATGGTGAATTTCTACACTTTATTCTGTTTTTCAACGACTATTTGGATCGCTTCATGTGTGTTTTAATAAAGAAAATTCGACTTGAACTAGGTTGTACTTTCATTAGTGAATTTATACTTTGGAAAATTTTTAAAGAAAGTATTTCTACCACCTGTTATTAGGTGGTATATTCATGGTATGGTTTTTATTAGGTGCCTGAATTCTAGGGAATCCTAGATCTTCCACACAGAGAAGTTCCCTCATTATTTGAAATGTGCATCATACTTATTTTGTTAGGGTACACTCACTAGTGTAACAACTGTGTGTGCAAACCACTGATGTGCACTACTAACCTGTTTTTTCTCCCACTAAAACACAGGTGGAATCGGTCAGGACAGCACCATTGTCCACAACCCCACTGAGAAAAAAAACTGTTTTAACCCCACCACACCATGACACAAGAAACTGTTCTACATCTGTCAGGCATGTTGACCATGGCAGTGCACCATTTTTGGTGGATCTCGCCTCCTTATGACCTTGTGGGTCTTCTGCTTGGCAAGGTAGAACAAGACAGTTAAAAACACTGAGCCTGGATCATTGTACAGTTGTGTGTACGTACCATGTTTATGTCCTGCTAAACAGACTGCCATAGATGGTCTCATGTGGTTGGTCTACAGCATCTGGGTTCATATAATAGATCCCTCAAATAAGTGGATTCATGACAAGTCCAAGCAAAACAGCAGGTACACAGTATTCTGGAAGGTAATGCCAGCTCAGTAATGATGACTGAAATGATGCTGTCTAGAAAGTCTGTAGGAGTGGAAACTTGAAGTGCAAATACAATGCCCAGATGTGCAGCGTAAGTGTTAAATACATTTTTTACCTTTAAGATTAATGCATAAACCTCAAGGAGATACAAATAATGTGATGACTTTTAACTTTTACCTTTCAACTAATAAAGAGATATAGCTCAATCAGTGGGGAGTCACAGGATGATGAAATGAATGGCTACAAGACTGTGCATGTATCATTGCTATCAGCTGTGTACAGGTCAGTGTGTTTCAATGATGTCACACTTACTGCTCTTTTTCCATTGTACCACTGCTCTGCAGGTCCATCTGATGAGGAATAGGAAGACTGGCAGATGCTGCTACCTTCACCACTGTTTTCTTTGGTTGTGACCTGTAATGGGTCTGATGGTGGTAATGTCGATTGCACACCAGATAGAAATGAAGACTCCTACTAGGTGGACACCCACATCCCAGTACCTGTTGAATAGCCACAGTTGCAGGAGATGATTGAGGCTGTAGTGGAGAATATAGGCAAGTGTCAGGTTGGCTAGTATCTTTGCCGTACGTGTACATGGTCCAACCTTCCCTATCACCATTTGTCTATGTGTCCAACCATTATCACTCCATCATTGTGCGTGAAAAATCTCTTCAGTTTCTCTGTACTGTTCTGCTCTTGTTTGCCCTCATATACTACTTTCTACTCCCTTTCCATGCCTGATCTTCTCTTGAGCATCATATTCCTGATCCCATGTCTCTTCATCTAAATAAAAGAAGGCATAGCAACCAAAAAACTACCCTACCTTTGCACCTACCCATCCATCTTCCACATTCCTACTTCTCTCATATGCTGCTTTTTGCTAGATTGCGTCCCTTTTGTACTGTCTCATACATCCCCTTTCTTTCCCAGTGTAACAGTGATAATAGTAGCCATGTAATGCTGGCTTCATCTTGGGCAATATTCATATACTGCACTTCACAGGAATGTTGTGCTTTGATGTGTTTACTGTCATGAAGTTCCATATAATTGTATGAACAGTTGCTTGGGTTATATGTGATGTAACATTGTATTACTGTGATGCTTTAGTAACCAAGCATGGCTAGATGCTATGCACCATGACAACCAAGCAATTATTATCAGAAGCTGGTTTTATTATTCCTGATTATCATACTGGAGAGGAGTACAACTGACTGTTGGTAAGGATTGGATATTCATATGTAAATAAGTATTTCTCATATCACACAATGTCACCTTTGTATGATGTTCTAGTGCAGCTCTAAAGCACATCTCTAGGAATCCAAACCATGTTCAAATAATTAATAATTCCCAAAAGATAAAAGTTTGCACTTCATGTAGTGAGCTACACTAAATTTCAACATATTCACAGATTCCAGATTTCCAAAACTGTAATTTATGGATCCCACTTTTCATAAGTTCATAGGTTTGGTGAGAAAGCCCGTGGTCTATTGACTATCCAAGAGCTCAAGTCCCTTGACCCGATGATGGAAGTAAATGATGGCTTATAATTGAGAGGGGAGTGTATTCCCCCAGGCATAGAAATCTTAGAGACATGAAGTTGTCACATTTCATGATGTAGCTAATATTAAATTTGCTGAGGCTGAGTGTCCACTTGTATTTAGGTCGCTGGGGACGGGGGGAGCTGTTCAGAGCAATGGGTTTCAGTTAAAAAGGAGAACATTAATACTTTGTATGTTAGGCATAGGTCTCCTCTAAGAAGGTAATATAATACACATGAAAGGGAGAGAGCTCTTGTAGTCACAGAACCTTGAGGGACTCTGTTGATGACGGGGACATTGGGTATAAATTGAACAGTAGGAATTACATCAGACAGAACCTTGATTCATCTTTTTCCAAGGAGTTTTCATGAGGCAAGTTTTTTTTTTTTTTTCGTAAAGGAGGTTGTATGAACATTCTAGCTCCCATATGTATGTGTGTGTGTGTGTGTGTGTGTGTGTGTGTGTGTGTGTGTGTGTGTGTGTGTGTGTGTGTGTGTGTGTATACACACACACACACACACACACACACACACAGATATATATATATATATATATATATATATATATATATATATATATATAGGTCTCCTTTACATGGTCAACTCTTCAGAAAGTTGACTTTCATATGGCCGAGACCATATGATCCACTTTCGAAAAGCTGACCATGTAAAATAAACACATAACACACACCAAACACTTACCTTTCAACTGTTAGCAGGGGGGCAAGCCCCACTGAACCCCCCATGGGGGGGTTTGCCCCCCACACCCCCTGTAACTTAAATATAGCAACTACAAGATTGCATTACAGTGCAGAAGGGGAAATTTTCCCACTCCACACTGTACGGAGATAGCGGTTCCCCATAGTCGGCTTTTGATAAGACGATCATATGGTCTCGGCCATATGAAAGTCAACTTTCTGAAAAGTTGACCATGTAAAGTAGACCCATATATATATATAAATATATATATATATATATATATATAAATATATATATATATATATATATATATATATATATATATATATATATATATATGGCTATAATTCGGAAAAGTGAATATTCTTCCAAATGGAGTCTCTGGTGATAGTCTTTTAAATGGGATTGCAGTACAGCAGGGTAAGGGAATTTGCCCTTACCCCACTATTGTGCAATCTTGGAATTAGCATATGTAATTAGCAGGAGGTGTGGGGGACATGGCCCTCATGGAATGTGCAAGGGGCTTGCTCCTCTGCAAAACAAAACAAAAAAAGGAAAATAAGAATTATTGATTTTCTTGTGCATTCACTCTAAAATGATCACTCTTTAGAGATTCAGTCACATGAGTATTAAGTTATTATGAAACACTGAAATATCTGAACTTGTACCGTGTCTCTTACAGATATCTAAGAGCAGATCAAATTCAGGTAAATAGGGCATTTAAAAAACAATTATCTCTGGGGAATGTTTGGGGTTATCAAAACATACTAGAGAATCATCAGACAACCTAGGTAGATGATTCTATAGGAATGAGAAGTGCACTAATTGGTTCTCTGAGAGAGCAGCTGAGGCATGAAAACGACTACCAAATTTCATTAGTTTAGTTATTTTTAAGAACAGCCTGGACCACTTTTTTACATGAAGATGAAGCAAAAAGATTGTCGTTGTATATAAGCTTTGTCTCTGTATATATAATACTTGTGTTCTTTTTTGATTATTTTTTTTCTACTCTGTACTTTACTTTTGCTGTATAACAAATTTTAAAAAATTCCTCTAGTTTGTATATTATAGCCATATGAACTTAATCATTTTATATTGTGATGTACTTTTACTGTGTATTTAATTGGCGCTTTTCTCCTTGGGTCTCCTCTGAAAATGGGCCCCATACCCAGTAGGACCAACCCAGTTAACAAATGTCAATAAATAAATAAATAAAATTATTATGGGAACAAGTGTTTTTGTATATTGACATGCTAGTTGGGCATTAATATTTATATGTATGTGAAGGCTCCTAACCAAAAAGATTACAGGCCTGAAGTCCCTGAGTGAGCAAGAGAGGCAGGAATCACTGTCCCTCTATACAGTGTTTTATAGACTTTTGAGGGGAGATCTCTGTATCACTTATTGCTGCATTAGATTAGAGACCCAGCTATCCGGGACCTCCACCCATATTAAAAGCATGAACCTAAATCTTTACCATCAGGTAAATAAAATACAGTGGAGGGACAGGTTTATAAGCAGCAAATGCTAAATCTCTGAAATAAACATCCTCTGCACAGCAAGTAGTGGGACTCATTATATTCCTTTATGCATATTTTCAAGTAGATTCATGCATTTCACAAATGCACTCTGAGACTGAGTGGTACGGCCTGCTGGAGAAAGCTGATGCAGCTTGGAGAAGGGTACTGGAAAGGTACAAGTGGTCATGCCTCAGTCACCTTGGAATATCTATGACAGAGTCCTAACATTTCATGCAGAAACTAATTAGTCTGTTCATGTATGATCAATGGGGTAATGAGAATCATCAGCTGTTATCCAGCGAGGAGTGCTCAGTACACCAGTGCCTACCTCAAATGTCAGAGTTAAGGTGTCACTCTCATCAAAATCTAATAGCACAGATGAGGGTTGAATTCCACCAATGCCAGCCAAATATTTGAGGAAAAGGTCCCAGATTGCACCAAAGGAGTGCTTTTTAAAGTCATACCAGTGGCAATCAGTAAATTGAAGTACAGAAAAAGAAAGTGAACATGGGTGTAGTTCAACAATCAGTTCATAAAATGCAGCCTAGCCCAAAGAGCATAAAGGGAATATGCAATGATATGAGCTTTCAACATCAATTCCTGGATTAGACTGCACACAGGTCCCCTTCAGTGTCTTTGACCTAGCAGTTTAGACCCCTTTTTTCTCCACTGACTCTGTAAACCACAGTACTTTCCAGTGTCCCTTATCCATGGTAACTGCCTTTCACACAAGTTATTATTTTTACACAAGTGCGCGCGCGCGCGCACACACACACACACACACACACACACACACACACACACACACACACACACACATATACATGCAACTTTCACAGCTTTCTTCCTATCACAATAGTGCTGCAACCACTCTGGAAGTGGCTAAAGACCTCAGGTTACCTGATTCCCTTATTAATTAAGCCATATATGAAACTAAAAACAAATTACAATTTTCCCTGACAGTAGGTCCAGGTGATCTAGTTGATTGGAGATGGGAAGCCACAGCTTGCTAATAGGTGGTAAATAATTACATGATAAATAGCAATGGCCCATATATAGTTAAAAAGGACATCCAAAAGAGCTAAGGGCGTGTGACCCTACCCAGTTTGGCTTTGTTAAGGGCAGATCATGCCTCCTAAACCTGGTGGACTTCTTTGAGACAGTTACCAAGGCTATAGACAAGGGGAAGTTGGTCCACACAGCCTACCTAGTCCTCGCAAAGGTGGTCCACACAGGCCTTCGACACCATTCCCCATTCTGGTATTATAGACAAGCTCATCAGCCTGAACATAAACCCCTACATCACGAGATGGGTTGCCAACTGACTCACAGACAGAACCCACATGGTACGAGTTGCAGGAGCTTGGTCTGAATCTAAACCAGTTACAAGTGGCATTCCCCAGGGCTCAGTCCTAGGACCCCTCCTGTTCAGTATATACTTCTCAGAGGTACAGGCAAGCACAGGAGGACTATGGCTGACCAAGTTCACAGACGACTGCAAACTAGAGGCTATAACTGACTCTCCGGCTGACAGACATACTCCAAAAGGGTCTCACTGAGACAGATACCTGGTGTCAAAACCATGGCCTCAAGCTAAATGCCAAAAAGTGCATAGTCATCCCCTTTGGAAAAAACAAAGTACCCACAAATTACCACATAGGTGGTAGTCCCCTAAATACGGAAGAAGAAATAAGGGATCTGGGAACCCAAGTAGATAGTAATCTCTCCTTTGATAATCACATTGCCATAGTGGTTAGAAAATCCTTCTATGTGGCCCAACTAATCACAAAAAGGTTTGCATCCAGATCAAAAGAGGTGATTGTGCCCCTCTATGCATCACTCTTCAGACCCATCATAGAGTACAACACCTCATTTGGGGTGTACCTTACAAGACACCTGCAACAGCTGGAAAGACCACAGAAGTACCTCACCAAGAGGATCACTGGCCTCAAACAGATGCCCTATGCAGCTCGACTGAAGAAACTCCAGGTGTACTCGGTTGCATACCGCCTCCTTAGAGGTGATCTATGCCTGACATACAAGGCCATGTCCAACCCAGAATTGATGGACATGCTTCACCTAAAGAAAACCATATCCACTCGAGCCACATGCTCTAGGGATCTAAACCTCACCACAACAATAAATAGGACGTGCTGGAGGGATAGATTCCTGTCTCAGAGACTTCCCATGTTCTGGAACAAGATTCCAATCTACATTAGGCAGAGCTCCTCACTAACACTCTTCAAGAGAAACCTTGACGAGTAGATGGGAAACAGGAAGTTTACCCCTGGGATCACTTCAGTGGCTCTGCTGGACAGAGACACAGGGAGCTAATCTAAGGGCGCAGCAAAAGCCAACACATTCCGGCTAGGCTTATAAATGCCTTTGGGCAGATAGCCTAGTACCTACCCATGAACCTATAAATAAACTTTACTTAAACAATAACAATGCAATTACAGGTTAAATATGCAAAGGAATGAAGACATGCACATGGAAAGTCAAAATAACATTCAGTTAAACTGGACAGAGGATATATGCAGAATGAACTAAGTACCCTAGAAACTATAAAAGTATACTGACTGTGACTAATATGAAGTAAGAAAATACTAAAAATATGCATAGGCAGAGTTAAGACCTTTCACAGATGCATTATCAAGTTTGTCCATGCCATGACAAGAGAGAATAAAAGCCAAGATCACATTTTTTATATATTTCATTTCCAGTTCCTCACTTGCGATCTAGGGTTTCATTGCATCATTTCATCTTGAAGTAAACTTTCCCTTAGTTGTTTTGCTTTCCCCACAGTAAAAGTAACCTAGTTATACCACCTATAACATACAAGAGCCTAATTACCTCAGCCCAGAGACAGTAGACAGCACCAATACACAAGATGTCAAGGTACAGCTTAACATTTTAGCATCAGCTTCCTTTTCTCAGCTGCTTCTTTTGAATAGACTGAAATTGAGACTGAAATTGTATTTTATGACCTCTTAACAAGTAGAATTTTGTTGTTTGTCTTTTGGCTTTTCCCGGTTAGGGGTTGCCACAGCGGAACTCTGGTCCGCTAATGATTGGCAGTGGATTTTCATGAATGCCGAGGTGCCAGCTCGATGTCCAACCTTCAACGAAGGCACGCCCATTTATGCATGTCTTTTGAATGCCAGCCAACTGCGGGGAGGACATGCAGACTCCACACAGAAGGCACTCCCTGCACTCCAGCTGAGAACCGAATGGGAGAACCTCTTGCTGTGAGGCAACAAAGCTACCACTGCACCACCGCGGATCACAAGTAAAATCATGCATTTCCTTATTTTCAACTCTTTCTATACTTCTAAGAGAGAAGACACAACATTGTACACATTTTGCAGACTAAGTATTTTACTAAAAGGAAATAAGAAAAAGAAAAGAAAGCTATATAATATGTTTGAATTAGTTTTCCTTAGCCAGGCATTAGCTCTGACATCACAGGAATGTGCAAGAAAAAATGCACTTCAGCACTTTGATCAGATGCAATATGAAAATCCAGAGCACCTTAAATTCTTTATCATGTTTTTTTAAATATCAATGATGATGATTTAATAGGGAAGAAAGATATTTTATTAAACACTTTTTGTACAATTAACTTAATAAGACATTTCTGAGTTAAATGAGAGTTTCCATTTTCATTTGGTATGGTTTCTTTTTCTAGCTGGTGTTTTGATGGAGCTATTACCTTCTTGTTTACAGATGTGTCCTTTTTGGAATAGGTTGTAAACTTGAAGGCATATATTGAGGCACCAGTTATTTTAATGAGATAATAAAAGTTGTGTTTTAATTGGGGCTTCAAGTATGCATGTATTAAAGAATCAATAGAATTGTTTTCATTGGTCCATTATGGATCTTTAAACAACACAACAATTGCAAAAAATTGCCCACAGAGATGAAACTGCATTGTGACATCTCAGACATGAATAAATAAGTATTCTAAAAGTTGTTTTTGTTATTGGGGTTTTTTGTGTGTGTGTGTTTTTTTTTTGTTTTGTTTTGTTTTGTGGTTTTGTTTTTTTTTATAAAACTACTTAAGGTTGTTCTCTCACCTCCTTCATTGTTTGTGGTCCAGGATGACCTACAGTCTCCCAATGTTTGTTGTGTAAAGTCACACCCTTTATATCACAAATTTATGTGTAGTGATTGCTGTCTATAGTCAGTCCCCCATCTCATAGATCCCTGCTCAGGGATTATTTTTGTAAAGGAGGTCACATGATTAATGTTGGTGCATCACAGTTCTAGAACTTGGGCTGTATTATTTTCTTTGTGATTTTTGTGTTCCACGTATGCCCGTATCATATTCTCCTAAGTATCCTGCACTGACTGCCACTTCCGAATGATCTATGCTTGCTAGGACACTTACATTTTTTGTGCACATAACCTTCACTTTTGGCTTTGCCCATGCTGTCTGAGTAATAGCTGTAAAGGGAACAGGTCACATGTTGTATTGTCAAATGGTTAACTAGATAAATAATTGAGCAAGACTCAAGTGGCTCGAAGATGTAAAGCAAAGATTCTTCTACTAGCATATATTTTAATGCTGCAGTACAAAAAGCTGCAAATTGAAATAAATTATGTGTACTAAAAATAAACAATAAAAGAGTCTGTAACTATTAGATGCATTTGGAAGCTAAGTATTTCTCTGCTATAGACACATACAATACACTGTTTTATTTAAGGAAATAAAGTATGCACACCTAGAGTAGAAACACTGCAGTTAAAAGCAAATATAAAGCTATAAAATTTCTTATTTATTTATTGTATTATTTATTTATTTATTTACATTTGTTGACCAGGAAAATCCGACTGGACACAGGTCCTTTTTCAGCGGAGTCCTGGGGAGAAAAGCTCCACAATAAAAACATCAATTAATTACAAGTTACAAGAAGTATAGGTAGATTTTGTTTAACAATAGTAGTAAACAGTTTTAATTCAAAATGAAATTATTTAGTTAAATGGTACAACACTTATATCATTAGTGCCATAAAGACTAACAAGTATTTTAATAGCTGAGCTAGCAGCTATTACCCTTGAATAACAGTGGCTAAGGTTACAGCTGAGATATAGGATTACAAGCAATATATTTGGCTGCAATCCAAGGTAGTTAGAGGGGTGGAAGAAAGGGATTAGAGAGGTTGGCATAGAGATGTTAGAGAGGTTTGTTACAGGGGCATGGCCAGTGCTCTTTTAGATGAGATTTTAGAGCAGCTCTGAAGTTAGTGTGTGATGACACAGACATTATAGTGTGAGGACGGGTATTCCATAATTTTGCTATGGAGTAGGAGAAGAGAGCTTCGCCAGCAGAATTCCTGGTTCTAGTTTCCTGTAATTGATTTTTGTTGCTGGAGCGTAGTGGTCTGGTGGTATGATTGGCTTGGAATAGATTTTGGAGGGAGGGGACTTTTAGAGGATGATTTAGTAGTTTGTGGGTGAGTGAGAGGTGGTACCATTGAAGGAGGTGAGGGAGTTCTAGCCAGCCTAGTTCAGTAAGTGAGGTGCAGTGGTGACTATGGTAGTTTGCGCCAGTGGCAAACTTTGATATTTTGTTGTAGCAAGCTTCGAGTTTACCTAACTCACTTTGCCTTAGGTTGGTAAATATTGGAGAGGCGTAGAGTAGGGTGGAGATAAGGTGGCTATTTGCAACTGAAATCTTGGCTGTTTTGGTGAGGAATTGCTTATTTCTGTATATAGCTCCTAGTTTTTGTGCACTTTTTTCATGGTTAATGAGATGTGGATGTCAAACTTGAGGTTATTGTCAATTTCAACTCCGAGTAGTTTGGTGTGGTCTGTTGAGGGGATAATGGTGTTGTCATTGGCATTAATATTAAATTGGTGGATGTTTAGATTGGTTTTGGTGTGTTGGAAGAAGAGGAGTTTTGTTTTGTTTGGGTTAAGTATTAATTGTGCATCTGAAAGCAGAGTTTCAACTGAGGAAAAGGCTTCCTGTGTGGTCTTCTGAAGTTCATGAGGGAGTGGGCTGAGCAGATGATGGTGGAATCATCTGCGTACTGTACGAGAGTGGCTTGTTTGGTAATATGGAGAAGAGTAAGGGTCCAAGGATCAATCCTTGGGAAACACCTATTGAGACAGGGAGTTGGGGGGGATATAGCATTATGCCAAACAAAGGACTGATGGCGGTCAGTCAGGTAGCTCTGGAACCAGTTTGTGACAGATTGAGAGAAAGATAGAGTATTGAGGACAGTGATGAGTTGTTTATGAGAGACCATGTTGAATGAATTAGATAGATCTAGGAAAGCTGCAGAGCTGAAATAACCATTGTTTTTATGTTGAAGGATTGTATTAGTGAAAGCAAGTAAGGCAGTAGTTGTGCTGTGGTATGGTCAGAAACCATACTGTGTGTTAGATAGGAGGTTGTTAGCAAGGAGGTAGCCTAGAACCTGAGAGTGAATGCATCTCTCAAGTATTTTTGATAGACGAAACAGAATTGCTATGGGCCAGTAGTTGGTGAGTTCTGTGGAGGGCCCACCTTTGTGGAGGGGGATAATGTGGGATATTTTCCATTGTGAAGGGACATAGCTTTCAGATAAAGATCGGTTAATCAGGATTGCAACTGGGTAGGCAAGGGCTTCAGCTGCAGTTTTAAGGTACACAGCTGGGAGGTTGTCAGCTGCTAGTTTTGTGGGCTTTAGTTTCGATAAGAGTTTTTTTTATGTTGGAGGTAGGGATAGGAGAGAAAGTGAATGCAGTGGGCAGGTTACTAGGTGTAGTTGGAGGGGGTAGGGGAGAGGGGTTGTTTTGTTTTGCTAGTGATATAACAGGTTGTGTGAAGTGAGTGTTGAAAGAGGTGGCAATGTTTTCAGAAGAGTTTGTTTTGTTTGGTGGAGGGGTTCCTACTTTTCCTGGGTGGAGGATGGAGTTGATGGTTGACCAGGGTTATTTTGGGTGGAGTTCAGGACAGACTGGTAATACAGGATTTTGCCTGTTTTATTAATTTTTTGACTTTGTTA
The DNA here is from genome assembly GCF_019279795.1 of Protopterus annectens. Lineage (NCBI taxonomy): Eukaryota > Metazoa > Chordata > Ceratodontiformes > Protopteridae > Protopterus > Protopterus annectens. Next base: position 892,547,453 of record NC_056737.1, read on the forward strand.
CATAATTCACAAAATTTCTGTCTATCAGAAGGTCTTTTTGTCTTACGCCAGTGATTCCAGGCTCTATCTCGGATTTTCATTTCTGATCTAGTGGCTTGTTGTAGCCATGGGGAGGACTGGGCTTTAACCCTAGTAAATCTTGTGGGCACACGGGTGTTTAGAACTTTAAGGAAGTTAGTACTGAAAAATTAGACATTGTCATCAAGGTTGAGGTATTTTAGTGGAGTCCAGTTGCAGTTTTTTAGGGCTGAGATGAAGTTATCAGTGTTAAAGTTTAGTTTATTACGTATTTGCTGATAGGTAATGGGTTTAGCCTGATATGTGTGTTTTTTGTGTAGGAAAGTTGAGGTTTCATCACTGAGGCTATCTGATAGGCAGCCAGCTGTGTATGATTGGGGGCTCTTGCTGACTAGTATCCAGTCAAGAGCAGAATGCTTGTTGGAATTCTTATTTATTCTGGTGGGTATCTGGATAAGTTGGAAAAAAAATGAAGATTTAGATGGTGGGCTGGATGGTGGTTGGAACAGGATAGCCAGTCTATATTAAAATCACCTAATATTATGGTTTCTTGTGGAAGGTGATGATTTACCCAGCTGAGGAGGTTTTCTAGTGGACGGATATTGTTGCCAGGTGGGAAGTAGCATCCTATTATGTTAATGGTCTTGTCTTGGTTTACTTTTAAGTTGGTATAGATTATTTCTTCTTTGTCAATTAGGGGAGCTGATAAGTTTAGGATGTGAATATTAAGATTCTGTTTATACATTACAGCTACACCACCCCCTTTTTTGTGCAACCAATCTTGTCTTTGGATATTGTAGTCTGAAGGGAGAATTTGCTCACTGGTAATGTGAGATTTGAGCCAGGTTTCTGTTAGAATGATAATATCAGGGGAGTATAAGTCGATGGTAGCATGGAGTTCATGGATTTTATTGGTTATACTTCTGATATTTAGGCTTAAGCTAAGGAGGTCAGTTGGTTTCCTATTGGATGTAATTTGAGGGTTGCATTTTCAGGCCAGCATGTGTTTTTCTGACAATTTTGGCAATTTAAAAGAGAAGTTTTAGAGGAATATTTCATGTGGATCTTGCTCAGAAGTCTAACAAATATCACAAGAAAATAACCAAAAAATTCCATAAGGACAAATTGCTACTTTAATGCTGTCCCACAAATCATATGACTATCCAGAGTGGTTTTACCGTATTTTCATTTTCTATAGCAAATGCTTGATTGCTGTGTTTTATTTTTCTGGGGGGGGGGATAGGGTCATGCATTAATATTGTGCTGAAGTCCTTTGCTTCTGAATTTTGTTGTTGTCATATTTCAGAATGTAGCAATAAAGACACCCTTTCTTCTTTGGAACAGCCAATGAGAGAGAGACTGGGAGTGAGCAGCTGACATCATCTCACCATAGTACATGGGAGAGTAACAGTCCAACCTACTACAGTGTCAGCACCTACTGGAAAGGGAGGTGCACAGCATGCAGCATATGGGGTGGAGACATGTGAGTGTCTTTGTCAAGGTGCTTCTGAGAGGTCTTTAAGGGGCATGTGTAGGAGCATGCGCACACAAAGGAAAAGTATAGGAAGTACCTGTATCTGTGATCACACATCTCAGTCAGTTGGGGGCAGCCAAGAATATAAAAAAAAACCTCTGGCTGCCTGCATGATGACCATGCACTGACCTGCTTTCACTTCAGTGATGGGGAATGTATGGGTACTATCATAACTGAATGTAGAGGTCAACAGTCACAGGTGATATAAAAAAAATATAAAAATATGTCCATTCTCAATGCTGTGGGTCCAAAGTTCCAGTATAACATTTAGAGTGGGGTTAGACCTCATGAATTAAATCATGTAGTATACCTCTGAGGAGTGACCCAAGGCAATGGGGATGACCTTGCCCTTTAAGAGAAACTGCATAACGTCAAAGCTTATAATGTGGATACCAAAATCCAGATAAAAATCATTCTTCTAACTTAAACAGTGTTCATTTTTGAAGAAAAATAAATAAATGCATCTCTATTTTCCTGAATAAAGAAGAGTCATACAAATCGTATACTGAAAACATAGATCAAAAACCTGACTGCCATCTCAACAGTCTGCATGTATTCTGGCAAAAACAGCCTTGTAATACCACAATATTCTACATTATGACCTACGATTTACAATATACCCTTTATTTGAGATCAGCTTAGCAATACACCCCAAGTTTGTTTTCATCTACATGTGTAGGAATTCATGCATTTAAATCTTATGGACAGGCACAAACGAAATACTTAAAGACCTGTGTACATATACCTACTTACAGATATGGAATATAGATCAAAAATCAGTAACAACATCTGACAAATCTTTTTCCTCTAAGTTATAAGATGGTGTGTTCTTATAAAATACAGAATAATATTGACACAATGTAGAAAGGTAACTGGATGAAAAATACCACCCATACTCAAGCCTTCACACTGTTGTTTTTCAGAGAATGGGACAACTAAATTGGGTCCCCATAGCTGTCTCCTGAGCCAGATTCAGAATAATGAGGTAGAAATCTGTAAGTAGATCTATCTGTAAGAAGAGGTGCATGAACAAATAAATACTATAATATAATACTATAATAGCTGCAGCAGTGACACAAACCACTTCGGCCAACAGATCTTAGATAGCAATGAATAAAAGGAAAACAGCAAGACATGTCTGACTTGATTGAGAAAGGCAGATACCTCTCACACACACACACACACACACACACACACACACACACACACACACACACACACACATAACAGAGAGAGCAGTAGTATTCACTTTACTGTAATTGTCTACAAAAATCTTTATTGCATGAGCAGTTTTGATTCCCTTTGTTTTGTACTAAATAAAATCCCATCTTATTGCATTGTACAATGGCATATTCAACATGATGGACACAGGAGGAACTAAGACATCATTTTTCACTTTTACTATCTACTAGTTCTCAAATTACATCACAAGGTCTAATGCTGCCATTACTTTCCTAGCAAATATCTTTAACCAGTGCTAAAAGTCAGTCTTTGCAGAATTGCATTGTATATCTGAACTGTAATCATCAATGAGTTAGCAACCTTTACAAAGATTAAGTCAAGCTAAGAAAACAATATCTTTAGTGAGGCAATCTTCTGACAAAAATATGGGATAGACAATTCTTTGCTGATACTGTGAGATTATTTGATTATAATTGCACTTTAAGTGCTGCCAAATTATATCATTTATGCTTTGTGCTATTTATAGCAGCTGGGTGAATTCAGTTTAATGATAGCTTCTTAGGCTGCAGCTTATATTATTACATACTAGGGTATATGGCAATTCACTCCTCTACTTTAATTCCTTTGAAAATGTCAATGTCTTGATCCTGTAAGATATGTGCATTCATAAGGGAAAAAAGTCTTAATCATAGGGAAAAAAGCTTAATCATGACTTTAACATTTTCAAATTTCAAGAACAAATGGAAAACATAATAGCAATGGTTTCTTGCAAAAATAATTCTGCATATTTCATATAGCTGTGACCACTTTGGATATCTTTGTCAGGAATTATCAGTTCAAAGCAAACTGCACATATACAGTAAACTGATGAAACTGGTGATAACCATAACTGATAATTTTAAAACATTTAGCATTTTTGGTACCATACCTAAAATAAAAGATGTGCCACTATTAAAAGTATTGTGGTTGTATTTATAATCTTTATGCCATGAATACATGGCAATTAGGTGCTATAAAATTAATCAGATTACACAATGACTGGCCATTAATATTCAAAAGTGAGCATGCTGATTGGCCAGCCCAACCAGAGTGCCCATTGTAAATCTGAAAATATATCAACAGGAAAAAAATCTGGTCGCCCGGACTTTTTCCCCGTTAGTATATCTTGCAATTTTTTTACTTTTCTTTTTTGTTTTTAAACCAAAAAAAAAAAAAAAAGAAAATGGAAGACCTGAAATGAATGAAGGAGATGGCGTGGACAAAATAAAAGGATAATCAGGTACGTTCTCCAAAACTAAAGAAACTTACCTGATTATCCTTTTATTTTGTTTGTCCCAGCTCTCCTGAATGTAAAAGGTCTCCAGGTTTCTTTCTTTTCTTCCCAATAAATTAAAAAAAAAAAAAAGCAACAGAGCTCTTCCTTTCTCTATTGCAACCAAGGCCCATATGCATGTGCAATACATCAAAAAAGCCCCAGGATACCAGAAAAATGTGGAAGGTCAGCACAGAGGCATTACACAAAGACATTATTTAAGGAAAGCAAGTCTCTTTTTCTTAAATAATGTCAATGTGTAATAGCAATAACCCATGCTGGGTGTGGGTAATGCTGTGATCAAACCACACCAACCATGGTTAAATACAGCATTACCCACACCCAGCCGTGGATTATTGCTTAAATATGTACTAAGTTTTGTTACAAATGAAAGCTGACTTCACTTGTAAGGAAAAAAAAAGAGAAATGTGGGAGAGAGAGAGAGAGAGAACACTGTGAAACTAGGAGAGGAAAAAAACAGAAAGATAGAAATTATAAACAAAAACTTATAATCATTCAGGCCCTATCACAGCACCACAACTGCACTTATGTCATTCATTCACACAGTTAATAACCACAGAAACAATGGTAACTATGTCTCTGCTGTCTTTCTTGACATCTCCAAGGCTTTTGATATGGTCAACCACAACAGGCTGATGAAATCTCTTTCCAAACTAAATTTTACTAATACTACCATGTCCTGGTTTCAAAGCTACTTGTCATGTAGGCAGCAAGACGTACAATGGAGGCAGGAACTCTCACCTCTATTACTAGCCACTCTTGGAGTTCCCCAAGGCTCCATCCTTGGACCTTTACTCTTCTCTATCTTCACTAATAACCTTCATACATCTACCCTAGAAGCCTCAGTCATCCAATATGCAGATGACTCTACACTTACCTGCTCATCTCCTTCCCTCCAAGAACTGCAAGCCAAAGCACAAGCCTCCTTCCTCTCTGTGGAAAAATGGCTTACCAGCTCTCAATTAATACTTAATCCCAATAAAACTAATCTTCTCATCTTCCGTCCCACTAATCATTCTTCTCTCTCTCCACCCTTTAGTAACCTTTCTAACAACAATACATCCATCTCACCAGTCACACACACCAAACTCCTAGGTGTAGAAACTGACTACAACATGAAATTTGATGCTCACATCTCACTCACCATAAAGAAAGTACACAAAAAACTGGTGGGACTATATAGAAACAAAACATTCCGCACTAATAGTGCCAGAGCTAAATTAGCACAAACTCATCTCATCTCCACTCTTCTATATGCCTCTTTCATCCTCACCAATCTCAGAAAATCAGAATTATCCATACTTGACATCTGCTTTAACAAAATTGGAGGCTTCGCAACCAACAGCCCCTATAAAACTCACCACTGCGCTGCCCTTAAACAGCTCAACTGGCTTGAACTCCTCCATCTCCTTCTCTATAAGCAGCTCATACTAACCTATAAGATACTGTACTACACCAACCCCACCCCCCCGCATTACAAAACCTAATACACACTCACACCAAGGTTCTACAGTCCAACAACAAACCACGTCTTCAGGTCACTAAGTCCAATAACTCTGCAGGAGCCTCCCTCTATTCTAACTATATTGCTAAAAAATGGAACTCACTACCCACTAACATAGCTGCCGCAACATCCTTATCTCGGTTCAAGAAATCTCTAAAAACATACCTACAAACTAACTGGGTTTGTCACTGTAACACTCCCGGATAATCCTACTCCACCATTTCAGTCTGACCCCCTGTCAAATTTCCTCCCTCTTTGTCATTTATTTGACTGCTCTTTTTAGTGTTAGTCTCACTTCTCTATGTTCACTTTTCTTCCATATCCTCTCCCCCACTTCCAAAAGTATGATAATTATGTAAACCCTATAATTTTGTATCACTCTGTATATTTTAATGACATACTGCTCACTGTATAATCATAACTTAACTTTCTTATGCTTTACTGATATGTAAATAAATCTAATCCTTGTCTTATAATGAATTAATGACATGCTGTAACTGGAGCCTTTCTCCCCTGGGCCTCCACTGAAAAATGACTTGTGTCCATTCGGACTTTCACGGTTAACAAATGTAAAATAAATAAAATAAATAAATTAATGAACTGAAATAACTTAATTAAAATTAAATTGAGCTAAGTTTGGAATCCTTGGCTGGAAGTATATGTTCAAAAGGCATAAGAAACAAAGAGGAAAAAAATCAGGAAGTTAGGGCAGTAATACACATTAACATGTTTTAAAAGATAGTATAGAAATGCAGACAAATGGCAAGCTTTAAAAATTAAACATATATCCCTTTGACACTAAATATGGATAAGATAAAGGAGAAAGGGCATTCAGGTAGGAAAGGATAAAAATGGTCTGAGAAGTCAAATTTTGAAAGGAGACTTCATAAAGCAATTGAAGTAATAGTTTAGGTAGTAAAGCAATCAGTACAAAACTGGAATTAGAAGCAATGAAGCAAATGTTTCATTTACAGAAGAACAAGACAAGCAAACATGGTGCACAAGATGAAGACAGTGTATACCTAATAAATACATGAACAATCAGTGGAATGCAGCAGGAGTTTAGAATAATCATAGTACTAATTGTTTTACCAAAGAAAGTCTTAATAAGAGATGGCAGATTGTGCAAAAACTTCTATGTCATACTCCTGAGATGGAAAAAAGGACAATAACTATGGTTACTAGTGTGTCAAGAACAAGTGATACGAGGGGGGCGTGGCCAAGGATGAACACAGGATAGCAGCAGATTTCTTCAGCTCCACCAATTTCATTACATTGACAGGAATTAATTACTTAAAAAATTAATTCTTGAAGTAATTTTCTTTCTAAATATGTTTGTTTTATATAGTTCTTGAACTATATCTAAAAAAGAAAGGAAATCTTAATAATATTCCTGTCAGAAATTACTTTGGAAATTTTCCTGTCAGTTTATCAGTCTGAAATGAGTTCCAGTAAGACAAATTCTCAAGACTCCAGCATCAAGAAAGAACTTCAGTCTCTGATAATTATAGTCCAGCAACTTACTGCTAAGATGGATAAAATGGATACTAAAATAGACACTTTCATAGAAAAACTACAAAACAAATAGACTTGTTACATATGGACCTGCAACAACAGAAGATCCAGATGACAGGCATAGAAGAAGCTGTGAATGACATGGAAAATAAAATACAAGAAGAGGAAATCAACATTGAGTTTCTGCTGAAACAAAATACACATTTACAAACAAAGCTGGATGACCTGGAAAATAGATCTAGGCAATAACATTAGGATTTTTGGACTGCCAGAAAATATTGAGGGTAACAATATTACTTCTTTTTTAACAACATGGCTCCCTAAAACTTTAGATTTACCAGAAGCATTCTCTTTTGGTATCGAAAGAGCACATAGATCTATAGCTAATACCAACTCTAACAAAAACTATCCTAGATCAGTTATAGTTAGATTTCTATCATCTTTTGATAAAGAGATGGTTCTTAAATCTGCTTGGGCTAAAGCTCCTGTTAAGTTTAATGAGACAACTGTGCGTTTTGACAATGACTATTCTTCCATGGTAATTGCTAAAAGAAAAGTTTTTCTGCCACTAATAAGGGAGCTTAAAAAGCACAGTTTAAAACATACCTTCTGTTTCCTGCCAAGCTTAAAATCTTCCTTCCTGATGGTCCTAAGGTCTTGATGATTTAGACTCTGCTTTACTGTTTGTCAAAGAAAAAGGATTTTGGATAAAATAGAAGAAATGGAATGGGCTAGTTCTTCATTAAAGAGATTGGCAACTGAAGCTTCCTGGAAGACTTCAGAGAAGAAGAAGAGACTAAAAACAAATGATTTGTTATATGTTTTTTTTCTCTCATCATTTTAGTTCATTATTAATCTTTTGAATATAGTTCCTGCATTTCCAGAAAGCCACAAATACTTTGGAAAAGATTTAATCAAAGTTATTCTCTATGTGCTAAGAAATGTTTTGTTTCATAACCAGTCAAAATGCCTGAGGTTTTAATGGCAGGATGTGACTCGATTTGTTTTCTTTCTGAAAAAGTAAGGTTAGTAATTTGATACACTTTTTATCTTTTCCTTTTTTTTCCTTCTTCTTTTATTATTTTCTTTGTTTAAACAATGACATTCTATTTAGGTTATGTAGTGGGTAAAGGGTGGGGAGGGCAGGAGAGAACAGTAATGAAAATATCATTAATAGAATAATAACATATTTATTTCTTGTAAAAGTTTATAAGTTCTTCAAATGCTATTTCTAATTATACTTCCTTGATTATACTGCTTATGCTTGTTTGTAAATAATCTGTCATGCTTTAACTAATAATAATCAGAACTAAATAAGAGTAAATAATATGTTTTATTTTTAACTCTATTAATATAAACAGTAAGTAACATTCCATTGTATATACTTCTTACAGCTTTCTCTTACATTTTTTTATTTCTGCCTCACTCCCTTTTATTTTCTACTCTCTTTTTCTTTCCTTTATTAATATATAGAAATGCTTTTCACTGTGTGGGCACAGTGAATAATAGGATTTGTATGAAAATTGAGTTGGGAGAAGAATGCTGAGTTTTATTGCTTGTTGGTAATTTTGAGTTTAATTTCACTTGCATAGAGGCTGTGATGATCTGTGGAATACATTGTGGAGGTTCTGTCATGTTTAGATGCATTTACACTGCTAAATGAATGTTTGTCACTAGTTTTTAATAAGTTTCCCGCCAAAATGTTAAGAGAGACAATCTGGGATGTGGGCTGTCTTATGCACAATGTCCTTGAGTTACCTCAGAATCTTCAAATCACAGAATTCTCACAGAGAAACTGAAAGCAGTTAGTATAAGCATTGACAAGGTTATCACACTGACACACCACAGATTCAGGAAAAATACTCTGTTCATAAAATATGTCAGTTATGATGAGTTTAGATGATGTAGTTTCTTGTAGCAAGTAAATGTCTTATTTTAGAAGGCATAGAACATGAAACATTTATTTAAATGTTTTTGAAAATCTACTTAACAGTAGCATAATAATCTGTGTTAAAAACTTGTGTCCCAAACATATACTTTACTATAACTCATTTAATTCATCTGATTGACAAGCATAAATAATCTTATAACTCTATTCTGGAAGAAATGTCATGTGATATATTTTAAAGCAGTAGGTTAGCATGATTGTAAAATCTGGTTGCTAGTGTGTGTTTGCTGTGCATTATTTTGTGTGAAGCGGACAGATTTGTTCTGGGGACGGCAAGTGGGATGGTGCTCTGCAGGGCACGGCTCGGTGAGATCAGATATATGTGTATATATGTGTGTGTGTGTGTGTGTGTGTGTGTGTGTGTGTGTGTGTGTGTGTGTGTGTGTGTGTGTGTGTGTGTGTGTGTGTGTATGTGTGTGTGTGTGTGTATATATGTGTACTGTGTATATGTATGAGTGTGTTTGTGTGTGTCTGTGTGTATGTATGTGTGTGTGGGTATGTGTGTGTGTATATGTGTGTGTGTATATGTATGTGTGTGTGTCTGTGTTTATGTGTGTGATGGCTTTTTTTTTTAGGTAATAACGCAGGTGTTTCTGAGAATCTGCATAACTATGCAATATGATTTATAATAATTTTTATGAATACAATATTTTACTCTATTGACAATAATGAGTTTAAGTAAATGCTCATATACAAACAATTCAAGATTTTTTGGAAGCTGTTGATAGAATTCACATGACAGAAAATAGATGCATCTTAATGCATGTAATGTCTGAATCATATTAGCCAAAGTTTTTGATTTAAATGAATGTTAGAACATAATTTTCTCTCCTCTTGATTTCTAACATTAAGATTATTTGAATGCTATTAGAATACAAGTGTTATATATTACATAGCTCTATATAATAGTATGAACAGTTTTTAAAAAAAAAAAAAAAAAAGTTTATTTTAGTTTATATGATGCTGTTTTACCAAATGTGTAGTTTTGTCTTGATAGATAATTGAATTGAAAACTGTTAACCTCAGTTAAATATAACTAGTATTAAATTGATAAGGTGGTAGCTGAGGTACTGCTGCTTAGGGTAGGGGTTAACTTGAGTAGTAAATACTGCTCTAAGTTGGAGTTTTCAACTCAGGCAGGATGCAAGGTTTAATCCTTACATTATTTTCACTTGTTCATTGTTATATGTATATAGTTTTGACATCCACAATATATTTTGTACACTCATTGTCACTACAAACAAAATTGAATCCTATACAAAATCCCATAAGAGATTTAATAAATACAGCTATGTTTAAAGGTACACCTAAAGAGGAGATGTAACATTATTTATCTTGTTATTTGTTATTTCGATCATAAGATTCTTGAGTTTTAAAAATGCCAAATGACATCTTTAAAAGGAATTTCTTTAAACATTAATGGATTAAATAATCCGTGTAAAAGGGCAAGCCTAATAAGATACATTAATCTACACAAGGCCAATCTAGTCTTCCTGCAAGAAACCCATCTCTTGAAAAAAGATATTGATAAACTAGCCACTAATAAGTATACAGTATTGGTTAGTTCAGAGCACACTCAGAAAAAAAGAGGAGTGGCTATTTTATGGAATAAAAGTATGACCATTCCTAAAACCATTAAGTCTTATCAGGATGACAAAGGAATGTTTTGTATGGTTACAATACAAATTAATGGGAAGACTTACACTTTAATTAATGTATATTGGATACCTGGAATTGGTATTAATACAGTGAAACATCATATTGATAAGATCATATCATTCTCTGTAGGGGATATTATTTTAGCTGGTGATTTTAATTGTATACTACATGAAAGTGATACTACCACTATAAAGAAAAGAAGAATTACATCTAATGCAAAACATTTAAATGATTTTGCTAATTCTTATCATTTGAATGATAATAATCAGATAGAGTCAAAATCATTACCATACACCTTTTTTTCTAACAGATACAAAACTTATTCAAAAATAGATAGGGTCTTTATTTCTAACCAGATGGTAACAGATTTAATTAATTCCAAAATCATTTCATGTCCTATATCTGATCATAACTCAATTGTTTTCGAATTCATGATAAAAAATACTCATAATGTTCAGATCAAAAGGATACCAGCATACTTAACTCAGCTAAAAGACTATAAAGAATATATACTTTCAGAAGTACAACATTTTCTAGACATAAATAATACTCCTGAAGTCTCCATTGTCTATGTTTGGGATGCCTTAAAATCATATCTATATGGACAAAGTATCAGATGGTATAATAACAAAAGGAAATCTTGGGATAAGGAATTGTTAGATATTCAAAGTAAACTAGACTCTTATAAACATAATAATAAAGAAAATATTATGGACAAGAAAGTTATTGAAGAAATAAACAAACTAAATGAGAAATACAAAGAAATTTTAACTCATAAAGTTTAGAGAAATACAAGTTTTTGTCTTATTCAATAAGCCCCAAATACTTACATAGACTTAAAAATAAAACAAAAAGATTGAATAAACAAAACCATATCAAAGAAATCTTTTCTCTAAGGAAAAAGAAGAATGTTTCTAGTATACCAGAAATACTGGATGAATTTAGAAATCACTTTCACAAGATTAACCATAACAACATTAACATGGAACCTAAAGATAAAATAAAGGAGTTTATAACCACAAACATGAATAAAAAGCTTAATAAACAACAGATTAAACTATTGGACAAGAGTATTTCATATACAGAAGTTATTACACAAATAAATAAGCTTAAATCAAACAAAGCACCGGGTAATGATGGTATTATACCAGAGATATATAAAATCCTTTCTAAAACTACATATTCATTAATACATAAGGTTTTTATTCTGGCCCAAACTGAGTTAATAACCCCCATCTTGGCAATATACATTTATTTCACCAATTTTAAAACCTAATAAAGATCCAACTAGATGTTCTTCATATCGACCCATCTCATTACTTAATGTTGATTATAAAATGTTTATGAGTATTTTTGCTGATAGATTGAAGACAATTATCCCGGCATTATAGACATAGATCAGACGGGCTTCATTGTAAATAGAAATACTTTTGATAATATAAGAAGAACTTTAACATTAATTGATTTTGCAAATAGGAAAAGAAAGATTTAACACTTATTAGTCTTGATATAGGTTCAGCATTTGATTCAGTAAGTTGGGACTATCTGTTTACCTTACTGAAATGCACAAATTTCTCTGATGCATTTGTAAATTTAATTGAGCATTTATACAAAGGAACGCTGGCTTATATTAAGGTAGGAACATATGTTTCACAAAAAATACCCATTCTTAAAGGTACAAAGCAAGGATGTCCACTTTCTACACTATTATTCACTTTAGTAATGGAGCCTTGGGCTAATTTGATTAGAAACAGTACTGACATAGAGGGTTTTGAAATAGAAGAAAATACAACATCAAAAATTCAACTTTTTGCAGATGATGTTCTAATTACATCAGCAGGATCTAATTCTTCTATGCAGTCTTTATTTGATAAAATGATGAATTTTAAAAGTATTTCTGGTTTAATATTCAATGAAGAAAAAACTAAAATACTACCTATATATACACGAAAAAATACTCTCATTAGTGATTTTACTAAATATGTACCCAACTCAGGTCATATAACTTATTTAGATATAATACTATCTAAAGATATTAAATCTATTATATATAATAACTATAATACCTGTTTTCTTAATATACAAAATCTTTTAATACCTGGAATAATATGTTTTTTACTATGGAGGAGAGACTTACAATTATTAAAATGATAATATTCCCCAAGATTTTATACTTAATACAATCAATAATACTTTCACCTACAAAAATAACTATCAAGAAACTGAATACACTAATGTTAAATTTCTTATGGGCACCTAATAGACCTAGGATTGCATTAAAGAAACATACTAATAGCTGGTCTCAAGGGGGTATTTCTTTTCCAGACTTTAATTTATATATTATCTCTTCTATTATAAAAGTTATTACTTTATTAATAGATCGGTCATATGTCGCAAAATGGAAAGATTATTGGGAGCTAATTAGTATGCACTTCATGAAAATCTCATTAACACATAAAAATATGATTATAAATAACTCCATGTTGTGGTTGCTAAAGGAATTTTGTACTTCACCTATTACACCTAAACATATGGTCTGTTACCCATTAAATATTATTATTAGTTATCGTAACTTTATATTCATGCACCCTAAGTATAGGGAATGGAATTTTATTGTATTCCCTATAATTTATACTCAGGGTATGCTTATGTCATCTACTTCTGAAGGAGCTCATTTAGCTATAGATAATAATCTAAAGTACTGGTATCAGCTGATATCTGATAATAAAGTTAAAAATCTAGATTTCTTAAAACAAGAATTTGATCTAAGAGAAACTTGCTGGTTAGAGGTTCAGATCTTTAGACAACATCTCATTGATAGAATAGATCTAATGTCTATAACAGTTAAAGAATCTATTCCAAAACTGATTGATTACTTGATAATAAATTTACAGCATAAAGTTTCTGATAAAGGTAAACTTTCATATATACATAAAATTATCAGACAAGAAACTTTTTACAATGTAGATTCATACTGGAATTATTTCACCTCTATTAATGGGGACCCACCAACTCAACAAGATAAACAATATATATTGGAATCTGCTTATAGAACTACATCTTCCATTGTCTGGAGACTTTATACATGGAAATTTTTACATAGATCTTTTATACACCTTTGATGATGAATAAAATTAATAATAAAGATAATCTATGTAAGAGATGTAATGTAGAAATTAATGCTGACTGGGCTCATATGTTTTATGACTGTATGAAGTTGAAAGAATACTGGAAGTCAATTAATGAATTTTTGCAGGCTCTTTTACAGATAATTTCATTATTTCTAAGTCTCTTATATTATTCAACACACCTGTACCTCAATGTGTTAAAAGATTAAGCTTCCCTTGTTATGGTCTATCCTAGCAGTGGCTAGGAAAATAATAACTAGAAATTGGATTTCAGATACACCTCCTTCGTTCAATGAATTTAAAAATGTTATGAATATAATGTGTCATATGGAAATAAGCACAATTAGAATGAGAACAACTAGAAAAACATCACATTTTATTGTATGGGATAATTTACAAAATTTGTTAAAAAAATTCTAATTTCAATAGCACAGTATTTTAGTTTAATTAATTGATCTGATTGTAGTGGATGTCTTTGTAAATACTTTAGTTGTTTTGTTGAATATTATAATAATACCTATTTTTAATTATTTGTATAAAATTGTTATGATATTTCTCTTATATGTTAAAACAATAAACTTGTTTTGAAAAAAAAAAAAGAACAAGTGATACTAACAGGGCATTGCCTGAAAAGGGCCAATGCACTAATGTGGTTGGGAACCTGATGATTGTGGTGGCTATGAATGATATGCTGATTTAATATAAAATGTAGATGTAGAAGTATATGAGTCTCATAATGAAAACAGTCAATGGTTACATGATCTGGCACTTTTTTTGGTTTTCCCCTGTATAACATGTACACACACATTTAAATGGAGGAGAGTTTCCTACATTCAAAATCAACTTCTGGCAGTAAAAATAGATCGTATAAGACCTAAGCTTTATAGTCTAATTTTGGAAGAAGGATATAAGTATCTTTTGGAGAACTAGAGAGAGAGTAGTTGTTTAACTTTTTCACTTTTTTTTCTGAAAATACCCTAAATTATCCACCTCAATAAAAAAAAATCAGATTATGCAACTGTAAGGCACTGAACTACCATGCTGCCCTCCATTTTATCCATTTCAAGTTCTGAAGTTTGATAGTGGCAAATTAAGTGGTATGCTTCCAAAGCAGAAACGTTTTAGCTATGCATGTACCAACACTGAAACAACTAAAAGAAATCATGGAGCTTTTGACCTGGTATCTGAAGCCTGTTCTTACTTTATTGCATTGCTAAAGACAGTCTTCTAGTTGACCCATAAAAATCAGAAGATTAAACAAATGAAGAAATGGAGGGAGATATAAAACGATTCAACATTTGCTAATTCAGTATCCAACTCTGAGAAATGCATTTATTTACTTACCTTACTTATGTATTTATTTCATTTATTTATTTATTTTTTTGTTTCCTTGCTTGCTTGTTTCTGTTGGTTAACTGGATTGGTCTGATAGAGAAAAACTGGCCCTTTTCAGTAGATGCAGTAACATTTAGAAATGGAGCAGAGTTGAAGTACAAATATGAGAGGTGCTACAAAAGAGAGTGGGATGAAACTGTGCATTTGAATAAAAGCTTATCTAAACCAGAGACAAAATACATAATGGGTGAAAGTGGATGTTTAACATTCAGGTATGCCCTCAAGGATAGCACTATTTATGGGGAAAACAATATATTGGGGCTGCATGATGGAAATTGGACTACTGTATGATGGAAAGTTGCATGTGCAATCACAAAACAGTGATATTTCCCGAAAGATGTGATACTTGAATTTTCAAAAGTCACTAACAAGGCATTTTTTCGGAGATGCTTTGCACTGCCCCCACCCCCCACCCCCCTTAGACATGGGGACTGTTATGTATATGAGCTATTCCCAATGTCTTTAATCTCTGGCTATGGAGAAAGCTCTGACATATAACAATCTTTTAGTACAAATCAAGGCAAACCCACATTAGTGATTACAAAATACAGAGCTAAGCACTAACATCTTAGACTTAACTTGGCCTTGTACTGCTGCCCATACTAATGATATCTCTGTAAGCTACATGGATTAAATTAGGACAAAGACAGAGTTTTATCATGACCGTGGCCTAGTTATATAGTCCTTATTGCTAATTTCTTCAACTGCTGCGGTGAGAAGGTAGGACAAATGTTTTTGAAAAGTTCAATTGACCTGGAAGTATTTTCTTTTAGGGGAATTGTGAACTACAATAAGGTTGTGATCTAGAATGATGGAGGAAATGTTTCCTCCAGGTTGTAGAGGTTTTGGCTCACTGCATCCTGGATGACCTGGGTTTGACTTGTCGTTTACTGCATCCTAGATGACCTGGGTTTGACTTGTCATTCACTGCATCCTAGATGACCTGGGTTTGACTTGTCGTTTACTGCATCCTAGATGACATGGGTTTGACTTGTCGTTCACTGCATCCTAGATGACCTGGGTTTGACTTGTCGTCTGGGAATTAAACATGCTCTGACTGGGAAGGAATAGAACTGGCAGGCTAAGGCAGGGTTACCCATATTAGGGGAGGATATTGACAGAGTTTGTCTACCAAAGATATTACATAACAGGTAGCCTTCTAAAGCCTCCAAAGGCTTTCTGAATATGAATGTAAAGCTTGTTCATTATTAGAGGATCTGGAAATATTGAATAATAAAATAACAACTGATGCAGACTTTCTGCTTTTTAAAAGTGACTATGATCTAATGTTTAACAAAGTTGACATGTTCTGCGACAAGGTTTTAAATAGAAAATTGAGAAAGCTGGAAAGAGACTTGGCAGAATACAGGGAAGGGGTGGCTTACCCCGCCCCTAACCGTTATACCAAAGGAGTATCTAATAGGGTACCTTCTGTAGTACATGCCCAAGAGGAAAATGTTCATGAAGAGGTGGAAGAGCCACTCCGAAGAAGTGAAAGGCTAGCTGAAAAGGGTAGGAAGGGTGGTAACCAGGATTTTCAGCAGAACCCCGGGAGGCCCGGGGTTTGGGGGCACAAACAGGCACCCAGGGCATGGACCCGCAGGCAGTGAATGAGGAAAGTTTTTTTGAAGCAATACTAAACACTTCAAACACAGAATTTGCTGTGGACCACCTTAACAGCATTAAAGGTAATGGTATAGGGGGCCTTAATGACATGTGTACTATTTTAAGAAAAGATAACTTTGCCATTTATAATTACACGGATTTAGAACTGGATGACTGGGTGTTTGATGTGTTCACTCGTGGCTTGCAATTTGTGCCTTCTAGACCTATGAATCTTTCACAGTCCCTGGTTGAGTTAAAACTCTTTACCAGGGGTTTGAATTTAACACACTATTTTAAGGGGCAGCAATTTATGGAGACAGGTCCAAGCCGCAGGAGTGTATTCAACCCCCCCACTACACCCACTCATATCTTTTTTTGAGAACTTGGTGGAAAAGGATTTTAGGAAAATATCTATGGACAGAAAGACTTCACTAGCTGGCAACTTCTCTAATGAAGGGTTCAACTTTATTAAACAGTTAAAGGACGAAAATGTGAGGATAATGAAGCCAGACAAAGGCGGAGGGGTAGTGCTGATGTTTGCTGCTGATTACGAGGCTTACATTCATAATATGCTTCAAAATGATGGGCAATATTCAACAGTCTCACGAAATGAAGTCAATATTGCTCTAGCGCAGATCAACTACCATTTGTACGATTTATTCCTGCAAAATTCCATCAATGAAAAGCTCTACAATTATTTACATGTAGAAAAACCAAGGATACCGGTTTTGTTTGGCATCCCTAAAATCCACAAGGGAACCAACCCGCCAGCATTTAGGCCAATAGTGGCAGGGGCAGGAGGAATCACAGAACCCATCAGTAAATTTATTGATTGTTTGACCAAGAGATTCACCCCCCTGCTCACGCATGTATGCAAGGACTCCTGGCATTTTCTGTGTGATTTTCCTACTACCAAGTTTTCTCCTGACCTATTTCTGGTGACTATTGACATCAAGGATCTCTTTTCCAGTATTCCACATGATGAGGGTCTGGACTGGTTTGGCGAGTTTCTCACCAATGAAACCAATATGAACAACAGACTAAGTAACTTGGTCACTGAATTCATGGAAATCGTAGTACGTAACAATTTCATCTTTTTTAATGGAGAACTCTTCAAGCAAAGTAAAGGAGTAGCAATGGGGGCATCTTGTGCTACGTTTTACGCCAACGTGGTGCTTCACGTATGGGAGCACAAGTTTATATTGGTCCCCCCTTGGGAACAACATCTGCTCCTCTACAGACGTTGCCTTGACGATATCTGCATTTTGTGACAAGGGTCTGAGGATGAGCTTCTGAGTTTTTTTGTTCACATCAATGCAAGTACCAATTTTTTGCAGTTCACCCATTCTATCGATCCAGACCAATTGCATTATTTGGACGTCACCATATACAAAAATTACTTGGAGAACAGTTTTCAATCTAAGCTTTATCGAAAACCCACTTTTTCCAACTCTGTCCTGCACTTTGAGAGTGCACATCCTTTTTTCCAGAAAAAAGGCATTGTCAAAGGACAACTCATCAGGGCAAGTAGGATTTGCAGTGGACATGATGAGTCCATGGCAGAAGTCAAGTTTTTGGAAGGCCTGTTCCTAGAAAGGGGCTATCCTTTGGACCTCTTTGAAAGCCTGGTCGAGGAGGTAAACTCTAAAAGAGGAACTGTCTACCCACCCCTTCTGGGTAAGGGAACGGGCACACCAGCTAGTTCCGTTCCCGTTATCACCAATGAATTTAAGAACAGTTTTATCTACACCTATTCCTTGCATTCAAGGGAAATGGAGGAGTCTATAAGAAAATATTGGCCTGTACTTGCCCTCTTTGAAGAGTTCAGGGGGCTATTGCCTGACCAACCTTCATTTGTAAGGAAAAGGGGTACCAATCTTAAGGAAATGTTCGAAAAAAAACAGAACATTACAAGGAAAATCAACCCAGCAAGAAAGGGTACGTTTAAATGTGGGGCATGTAGCCAATGCCATGCCATCTTGGAAGAAAAAAGTATCACCATTCCATCCAGAAGGTTTAAAATCTACCCAGCAGGCCATTTCACATGTGGTAGCAAGGGAGTGGTTTATCTGGGCTTCTGCACCACATGCAACAGTTTCTATGTAGGAAAAACGGAAAGGGAATTCCGCAAGCGGATATATGAACATTTTTACGATATAAACAAAAAGAAGGAAACCAACGCTTTTTATAAACACTCCCTGACCTGTCCAAACATAAAACTGAAATTCATGGTACTGGAACAAGTTAAGCCTGATGCCAGGGGGGGTTGACTGGGAATCAACTTTAGAATACCGAGAACTCCTCTGGCAATTAAAGTTAGATGCTGGGAGACCCCCTGGGCTTAATGGTTTGATCAGTATCAAGCCACTATTGAAACTAAGAAGGGCAAGACTTTAGTTTGATATTCCCCATACAATTATTTATGGCAAGCACCCAACGCATGGACATGTTTTTTACTTAATGTTACACTACACAAGGTCTATGTTAAGGAATGACCTATTGTATAGCACAGTTTAGTTTACTTAAGATATAGTGCTCTCTTTTTCTAGCAGGGCTGTCAACAAGGCCAAGAAAAGAAAATATTGTCATACCCACATTAGGCATCAGCCTTATATTACAATTTACACGAACAACAGTTGGTATGTCAAGTCATTCCATCTTATTTCAATTTTCAAAAGAAGTGCAGATTTTTCCACACAGCAAGTTTTATTATAAAGTTAAACATTAGGGAAATAGTGTATAATGTTTTGTTTATTTTTATGTTATTAACATTTTTAGTAGTAACAGATGCATTAATGCATTATTTTAAGCATACTCTATCACTACTTTTTTATACATTTTGTTTTAATGGAATTTTTAAGCATGTGAAAAAGCACATAGTCTCTTTAAATTGTTAATTGGCAGTGCTTTCTAATTAATCTAGGATTTTCAAGGTATATAAGACACCTGATTTAACAGCATGGTGTCACTTGATAAAGCTCAGAATTCCTCTGAGCGAAAGCGCTTGTGTGTTATCATTCTGTGGTTCTGAATAAAGGAATTATTTGAATTCGTTTGGTGCCTACCTGGATTTACTGAATCTGCTTTGGTGAACTTACAAGGAGCTGTTCCATTTCCTGGCTGTGTGTGCACTTACTTACAAATCAAGGCAAACCCACATTAGTGATTACAAAATACAGAGCTAAGCACTAACATCTTAGACTTAACTTGGCCTTGTACTGCTGCCCATACTAATGATATCTCTGTAAGCTACATGGATTAAATTAGGACAAAGACAGAGTTTTATCATGACCGTGGCCTAGTTATATAGTCCTTATTGCTAATTTCTTCAACTGCTGCGGTGAGAAGGTAGGACAAATGTTTTTGAAAAGTTCAATTGACCTGGAAGTATTTTCTTTTAGGGGAATTGTGAACTACAATAAGGTTGTGATCTAGAATGATGGAGGAAATGTTTCCTCCAGGTTGTAGAGGTTTTGGCTCACTGCATCCTGGATGACCTAGGTTTGACTTGTCGTTTACTGCATCCTAGATGACCTGGGTTTGACTTGTCATTCACTGCATCCTAGATGACTTGGGTTTGACTTGTCGTTTACTGCATCCTAGATGACCTGGGTTTGACTTGTCATTCACTGCATCCTAGATGACCTGGGTTTGACTTGTCGTCTGGGAATTAAACATGCTAGCTGACTGGGAAGGAATAGAACTGGCAGGCTAAGGCAGGGTTACCCATCTTAGGGGAAGATATTGACAGAGTTTGTCTACCAAAGATATTACATAACAGGTAGCCTTCTAAAGCCTCCAAAGGCTGATAAGGTAGTAATGTGATATATCAGTTAGATGCCGAAATAAGAAGTTATGTACTCACCATAATGTTCCATGTGAGTTGTTCATCTCGCCTTCATTCTTTACTGATGGGTTCGAAGCCGATCCATCGGCTCCGGTATGGCCGTTTGCAAAGCTTAAGGTTTACCAGTAGCTCAAGGCCAAGCCCCTTATCCCATGATGCACTGAGAATTACCTCAGATCTTGTTTGCTGCATATACTATAACCATATAACTGAGCTATCCTCCCAAGGAGAGGAAGAAGAATTGAGCAACCAGGATAAGACCAACCTCTAGGTCAACTATCAACCAGTATGGGGAAGGAGGGAGGGACGTAAGAATGAAGGCGAGATGAACAACTCACATAGAACGTTATAGTGAGTACATAACTTCTTAATGTGAAGTTGTTCAATCTCGCCGTTCATTCTTTACTGATGGGTAGCGTCCCTAGTACCATCAATCTCGGGTGGCTCACGGGAGTACATTCTTTAGAACCATAGACCAAAATGAAGCCCTGTCCCTGGAGGCCTTATCAACTTTGTAATGAGTGATAAAAGTGTGAGGTTTAGACCAAGTGGCTGCAGCACAAATGTTATCAAGGGGCAATTTGGCTTGGAATGCAGAAGATATAGAAACTACTCTGGTTGAGTGAGCTTTAATCTTGTATTGTAAAGGCATATTAGCAGCTGAATAAACAAAGGTGATACAATCAGATAGCCATTTAGAAAGAGTTGTTTTAGCCACTGGTCTACCTTTTCTGACTTCTGGTCTGATGTCCTGATATCTTTTGTTCTGTCCAAATAAAATCTGAGCTCACTGTGAACATCAAGTTTGTGCAGCATATACTCCAATTTATTGGAATGGTTAGGGAAGAAAACTGGTAACTCAATGACTTGGTTGACATTAGATTCTGAACAAACTTTGGGCAAAAAGGAGGGGTTTGTCCTACTATCAGCATGGAAAATGAAATAAGGGGGGCTGATAGATAAAGCTTGAAGTTCTGACACTCTGCAGGCAGAGGTAATAGCTACCAGAAATATGGTTTTCCATGACAAATATTTGAGATTACAAGATGATGCTGGTTCAAATGGGGGGAGAATTATATGAGACTGCATAAAGTTTAGATTCCAAGGAGAATAAGGAGTTTTCACTGGAGGCCTCATGTGAAATGTTCCTTTGAGAAAAGCCTTGGATAACGTGTGGGACATTATGTTTAGCCCATCAGCTCCAAGATGAAAGTTAGATATAGCAGCCAACTGAACCCGAACTGTTGTGCCTGCTGCTCCTTTATTAAATATCATAGTCAAGAATTCTACTATGAATGTCAATGGGGTTTGATAAGGATCAATGTTCTGCTTAGAAGCTCATATGGAAAATCTCTTCCACTTACTAAGATATAATATTCTAGTCGATGGCTTATGGGAAGACAAAAGGATCTGTTTTGTCTCATTGGAAAAGTTATGAAGCCTGGCTATGAGGGGAACTGGAGCGGCCAAGCTGTCAGCTTCAGTGACTGCAAGAAGGATGGAGGTCCCCCAACAGATGTGTCAGAAGGTCTGGAACTGGGTCCAGAATCCATGAATCCTCCAAGAGATAATGATGAAGAAATGGAAACCAAATCTGCAGAGGCCAATGAGGGGCTATAAGAATGATGGTCCTTCCCAGAGATTTTGCTTTCTGTAGAAATCTGGGTATCAATGGGATGGGTGGAAATACATAGAGGGGACCCTGGGGCCAATCGTATATGAGTGCATCTCTCGGGGCTTCTCCTTGAGGAGGAATCAGGGCAAAGTAGCTTCTGAATTTTGTGTTGATGTGGCTGGCAAAAAGGTCACAGCAAGGCTTGCCCTATTTGTGGAAAATCCTGTCCGCAATCTCTTTCTTGAGGGACCACTCATGCGGCAACAAGATTGCCCTGCTCAGTTTGTCTGCTATCACATTGGATCTCCCTGGAATGTGCATTGCCAACAGAAAGCACTGGGAGGAAACAGCCCACTGCCAAACTCTGAGGGCTTCTCGGCAAAGGGGGTAAGACTCGGTTCCCCCTTGCTTGTTCAAGTACCAGACTACTGACATATTGTCTGTCTGAATTGCAATTGTTCCTAGAGGAAGAGAGTCCTGGGACTACTGCAACACCAGAAGTACTGCTCTCATCTCCAGAACATTGATATGCAAATGTGACTCTTGATCCGTCCATGTGCCTTGGGCAGTCTTTCCCTGAAAATGCCCTCCCACCATATCAGGGAAGTATCCGTGGTCACAGTGGCTATTGGAGGGGGTAGTACAAAGGGGCATCCTATGGTTACATGAAGAGACATCAACCACCACTGGAGATCTCTCTTGCAAGAGTTCATAATTAAATTGTGTGATTCATTGGAAGTTCCTGATAAGACCATTGCATTCACAACAGCCATTGAAGAATCCACATATACATCCTTGCTGATGGTATGGCCGGGATCCCTGCAGCCATCAAACCCAATACTTTTAGAACTTCTGTGGCTGGTGCTCTGTATTTTGATACCAATGTGCTGATATGCTGGCGAAGAAGAAAGACTCTCTTAATTGGTAGCTTAGAGTGGTGGTTGAAGTGTCTAACTCTGCCCCTATAAAAACGATATGCTGCGATGGCGACAAGACAGACTTTTCTGAGTTGACTGTAATGCCTAAGTGATTGCAGAGTGTCAGTGAGTATTCTCTTGCCTGAATCAGTTGCTGCTTGGTGGTGGGGGTAAGGAGCCAATTGTCTAGGTACAGAAACACCTGGAATCCTAGACGTCTCAGGTGAGCCATGACCACTGCCATGCATTTGGTGAACACTCTGGGGTTGTAGTGAGACCAAAGGTCAGGGCTCGAAATGGATAATGATTGGCTCCTAGCCAAAAATGCAGGTGATCTCTGGATGGCCTGGCCATTTTTATGTGGTAGTATGCATCCTTGAGATCTATTGGGCACATCCAATTGTCTTTCACTAAAAAGGGAAGTATAGACTGTAGCGTGACCACCCAGAACTTCTCTTTCTTCACAAATTGGTTGAGTCTGCTGAGGTCCAAAATGGGTCTCCAGTCTCCTGTTTTCTTTGGAACCAAAAAGAAGCTTGAGTAAGTTTTGAATTCTGTTTGGTCTGCTGGGACTGGTTGGATGACTCTTTTTTTCTAGCAACTTGTGGATCTCTATAGTTGCTTGTTCCCTGTAACTGGGTGGAATATCCGGGATTCTTCTTGTGGGAGGGGGGGTGTGGCGAAAGGTATGAAATACTCTCTGGAAATTATACTTTGTGCCCAGCTGTCTTTTGTTATATCTTGCCAGGCATCTGGATACAAAGATAAGCGACCCCCGGCTGCCTCCAGAGCAGGACAGTCGAGCTTCCTTCCAGGAGCGCTGGTAGGGCTGACCAGAAAAGTGATCTCTGTCAAAATAAAACCACAAACCAGTGACCCAATAAAATAAAGATTTATTCATTCTCTGTCACCCTGATGTTGCGGACCCCCTCTGCCGCGAGGGCAGTGTCTTCCATTATTACCCCCTCCTCTGCCCCTAGAGGGAGGTTCACCACGTGTGTCCTTTCCAGAACCACATCTTTCCACCCCTTTGGCCTTTGGGATAAGGCTGAGTAGGGGAGGAAAAATGGACTCCGATGGCAGACAGAGTCTTTCCCTCCTGTTCACACATGGTCAAAGTTTCCTTCACCTTTGGCCCAAAAAGTAATGAGCCATCAAAAGGGGTGTTCATGAATGTAGACTTAAAGGGTTCCATGAAGGAACACATCCAGGAATGTCTTCTGAGAGCAATTCCTGTACCCACTGCCCTACTCATTCCATCAGCTGCATATGATATGATATGAGACGCATGGATGAGTTCACAATAGAATTTAGGGTAGCAAGCAGGGTGGCAACTTTGTCAGAGGTCCCTGCAACTACAGTACCCTGAAGAGTATCTCCCAACTCCTTAAGGATATCTCTTTGCAACCTAGTGAAATGGGTCAAATAGTTCAGTGAACAGAGAGTAAAAGCCGCTGAACTAAACATGCATTTCCCATATCTATCCATGATCCTAGACTCTCTATTAGGAGAATGAATAGACGAGGAAGTCTCAGACATTTTCTTTTTGGTGGCTGCTGTCACCACCATGGCATGAACAGCGACTCCTTTGGACAAAAAAGTATTATCTGTTGGAGCGGAAATAAACTTATTAGGCCTATAATGAACAGGCTCCATGGACACCAGTGACTCCCATGCCCTCCGAGAGACCAGCTGCATGAGCTCATCGAAGGGCGGAGACACTCAAGAGGTGGAGGATTGAGACCCGAAAGCCTTCAGGAGAACTGACTCATCCTCAGTAGGGCTTTTGGACTGTCAATAACCCCTCTGCCTAAGGATCTTGAGTATCTCCGCAAAGGAGATATCCTCAGAGGGGGACCGTGGAGACCCTTCTGACTCATCCAAGTCAGTATCAGATGTTAAAGACTCCTGTGGGGAGTCCAAGTGTCTCCTCTTGCACAATATCTTCCTGTGGACCTTCTCAGTGGGAGCCTCTGGGGAGGTCTCAGAAGAGCAGGGGGCACCCTGTGGGGCTACCTGAGGCTCTGGGTCTCTACACCTAGCCTGGATGATGGAAGCAGAAGTGGGCACAGGCACTTTGGTGGATGAGAAAGCAAGACCTGGAGTCGAGGATGTCTTGGAGGACAAGGCTCTCCTCATGGCTTCAAAAGCATCATGGCTCCAATGAGAAGGAGTAGACGGACCCAAAGTAACCACCAACCCCTTCAGCACCAAGGCCTTGTGCTCTGAGCCAGAGGTAGGAGCCAAGCTCATCGAAGCCAAAGCCCCAAGAGGAAGAGTCAGCACCAACAAGTCAGTGCAACTATCCTCCCCAGACCTGACTGGAGAGTGTCGGCTCCTAGAGTCCCCGGTCGGCAGTGAGGACGTCTGAGTAGATGGAATCGAGGACTCTGGAGCAGATCTCAGCTCCAAAGGCTCCATGAGCAACAGGTTGTCTCCCTCTGGCTCCGAAGGTCTGGTATGGCTCGGAGGAGGAGCAATCAAGTCAGGGGTAGTGGTCTTTGGATCTGACGCTAGGGTCGGAGCCGACAGCAGTTTAGCAAGGCCTGGTGCCCATAAAAGCTTTTGCACCAATTGATCCATATCCAAATCTGACAGGCTGACAGAAGACCTAGAAGAATGCACCAACGGTGCCAACTGAAGTAGTGGAGATAGAGGCCTCTCAGATACTGGCTCCAGAGCTGTGGGCTGGCTCCAAAAAGAAAGGACAGTTGGCTCCAAGGTCTGTGGAGTCGATGTCACAGGATCTTCCAACTTTTTGGATTTTTTTGACTGTTTGGAGTCCTTAGAGTCCACTGAGGATTTAGAGGACTTGGAGGGCTTACTGGCCACATCCTGGTCATTCAATGCTTCATGAAATGGATGCTTTAACAAGCCACTGTCAACTAATTTCCTTTTCCTCTCCAGTAGCACCCTAGAGGAAAAAGAGTGACAAATACTGCAAGACTCCTGTAAATGGACAGCTCCTAAGCAGGAAACGCAAGTTACATGGCCATCAGTAACAGACATTTTCTGCCTGCAGTCTGGACACTTTTTAAACCCAGACTTTGGGTGCTTATTCTTGTCATCAGCCATATCCAATAATCAAATACCTAAGGCTTAAACACAAACACACACACAAGAAGCCTAGGGAAAAAGCACTCAATATATCAACATACCTTAGGCTTAAACAAGGAACATACACACAAGAAGCCTAAGAAAAAAAGCACTCAGTATATATGCTACAGAAAAAAACACACCTAGGCTCTAAAGTACACAGATAAGCCTAGAAAAAAGACACACCCAATTAAACAGAACCAGGTTCTAAACTGTAAAGAGAGAAACTAGTAATCTATGGTCCCAAAAACAAAGGCCAATGCTAATATAAACAAAAGATTATTGATTTAACAACTGGCATAGCTTCTGGTGTCATTCAAAGGGAGACGAATATATATTTGCCTGAGACGAGATGGTAGACAGTCAAAACTGCTTTGCCAGTGATGGCCTGCCACGATCCCCCAAGGCTTTTTGGTATTGGATAAAACTCTGTCCACCTCCATAGTGCCTTTTTATGCAGCATCATTTCTCAAAAGCTTCAAACATAACAAAACAGAATCCAGATAACATGAAAATTCCACTTTGGAAAACATGGATATATGTATCATTTTGGAGACCTGGCTCAAGACCATTTAGTGCATCTCACCAGTCCAGGGTTTCAATGCCTGCCTTATTTTCAGGTATACCACACTAAACGAAGGCACTAAAGTCAGCGGTGTCTCCATCTTTGTAAAAAAAAAACACTTTACCTTTATATATTTTAAATAAGATAACCTGAAACTACTCCATGTTCAGTTTACCATTAACAAGACCATTTAACACACCATGGCTAACTATATACGCCCCCTCAGCCAATAACTCTTACCTAACTAGCATATAGTCTATCCATTAAGCCAAACACCATTCTTGTAAGGGACTTCAACTACCTGTCATTAACAAAGAGATGCCGACATCCTTTGACATGAATGCCCAGAGATTTCTAAACTTCATCAATGCAAACTGTCTGGAACAGTTTGCACCCTAACTAGGGGTGATAACATCCTGGAATTGGCCCTCATCAGTATGAGACAGCTCTGCTCCCCCTCTGTTTAAATTGGACCACAAATCTGTCACACTCACATTAAGATTGAATCTAGAAGCATCTTCCAGTACCTTGGTATTCAGAGATTATGCCAATGCTAATCTACTGAAAATGAGTGATGACCCAAATAAATTCAGCATTCCCTTCCAAGTCGATGACCCCACTGTTCATGCAGAGTCCTTTACTGCCAAATTCTATGTACATATGAATAGCTGCATAGATACATCTGTCTCCCCTTCAATGTAAATACAATGCCAAATTCAAAAATAAATCACTGTGATGGAATCCAAATATAAGCACACTGTAAAATAAAAGACAAAACTCATTGCATGTTAAAATAAATGTAACTCTCGGGATAGAAAAACTATGTTGCTAAGCTTAACAGAGAATTCCAGACTATGATCAAATCAACCAAGTCTAGTTATTAGGGGAAGAAATGACACCTAGGCAAACAACACCCATAAAGCCTTAGAAACCCTAGAAACAATGCCCAGTACTTACAATGTCCAGTACTTTGAAGTGCTAATCGTAAATTATATCACTTACTTGGACAAAGAGCACATAGCCAGTCTATTATGGATAAATTAAGCTAACTTCACCCTACCCTCCCCTCCTAGATTCCCAGATCTCATATGTACATCTCCACCCTCCAGTACCAACCCCAAATTTCCCAGGAAGAAGTCATCAAGGCACTATCTAAGGTCAAGAATACTGCTTCTGTGGGACCAGATAACATACCTGGCTGCTTACTGTCAAACCTGAGCCAGTACCCTACAGAGGCTATTCACTGTCAGCCTCCAAACAGGCTTTGTGCCAGAATAAAGGACAGCAACTGTCACCCCTTTCACAAATGTGGAGTGTCAATAGACCTGGTAAACTATAGATGCATTAGTCTGACAAGCCTAATCTGTAAGGCCATTGAAAGGATCATTATGGAATTAAACTATAGATGCATTAGTCTGACAAGCCTCATCTGTAAGGCTATTGAAAGGATCATTATGGAATTAATAAATAAGGATGTAGGCAACCTACAAACTCTTGAACCAAGCCATTTCAGATTTGCTATGTACAGATCCTGCTTATTTAAACTGGTGGACTTATTCCAGAAGGATGCAATGGATGAGAGCAGTTCAGTACACACTGCATATCTAGACCTTGCAAAGGCATTCAACACCATCCTACATTCCAGCATCATAGAAAAACTACCTCAGCAATATAACTAATTGGATAACAAACTGACTCATAAATAGAGCCGTGGAAGGGAGGGCTGTTGTACCTCCTGCAAAAGACCTTTCAGTAGTGATGTACCCCAAAGTTCAATCCTTGGGCCACTCTTCTTTGGCATTTACATCTCAGAGGTCAAAGCTATTGTTAATCATTTATGCTTGACCAACTTCGCAGATAATTGCAAACCTAGTGCTGTCATAAACTCCCCAGAGGACACTAAGATCGTCGAAGAGGGTCTTTCCAAAAGTAATAGCTGGTGTTAAAACCACTGACTAAAACTAAATGCCAAGAAATGTATAACAGTAGTCCTTTATCCTTTGTAAGTATCACATTGACAACACACCCCTGAAAGCTGATCCAGTTATTAGGAACCTTGGGACCCATGTAGGCAATGACCTGCCCTTTGATCGCCACACACCCACTATTGTTAATAAGTGTGTTTTCATTGCACTGCTTATTACTAAGGATATGGTGTCCAGATCTAGGGATGTGATCATTCCAGTGTATTCCACACTTATTAACAGAGCTGAATCGAACACTACGTGACCTAGGCATTTGCTAAGGATGCACTGGCTGGGGAGGGGCCCACTGGTGGGGGGGGATGCCACAACATTTAATTTTTAATATATAAAAATGAATTACATGTCGTGTCTTCTAATAGGGCATCCTTCTTTAAGAATGCCCTTTGAGTCTTTGCATGCAACTCAGATTTGCATTCCTGCACCATGGGTCAATGAAGACACATTTGAACATTCATTCCCACTGTTGCTTCTTCTTTTCCTGTGTGAGTCAATGCTTCTTTCCACATGAGGAATTTAAACTTGCTTATGCTTGCTGACAAGACTCGAGGCATTCCTGCTGCTTCTTCTGTCCATGGAATTTAAAGCTGACAAGACAGACATGAAATGAACATTCCTTTGGGGTATTTGTATAAGTAAAATGCCCTAGTAAGATATGGAAAGTTAGTTAATTTGCTCATGCTCAAACCCTGTACCCTGTTACAGGAGACAAGAGCCTTAGTCTTATACACCAAATACCAGACTGTTCAAAGAGTATCAGTTTCAGTGTATTTTCAAAGAATAAATGTTTTAGTGCATTTTCAAGGAACTGTGAGTTTCAAGGGAAGAGAAGTTTACTGCTGCTTATGCTAAGTCTGTTTTCAATGAGCAACAGTTTTGTTTAGCAAATGGCCATCACTGTTTGTGCTATAGAATTTGAAAGCAGTGTTAGTTGTACAACAGGTAGCATACTTGCATTTGGTGTAGAAGTCTATGGGTGGTACTCCCACACCATGTAGATGAATGCCTAGAAACTATGAACCTGTTGTTGGTTTGCCAGCTATTCTCTATTTCAATATTACCAGCTTGCCAATCTTTTTTTTAATGTAACATAGGCAATTTATTCTTCAAGGGCAGCAAGCACTGAATCTGTAGATGAAACACTAAAATATAAAGTTGTTTGCCAGCAGCAACCTCTTCATTAGTCATAGATCTCTTTAATGTGGAATTTAACATAAAAGAACTTCAGTAACTAGCCATGATTGCCATTTATCCAGCAGGTAATGTTACACCTTTAGACTGGAGTTTATGGCACAGACAGGCATTAATGCTACACATTGACAGGTCATAACACTACTGGCAAAAACCAAGCTGCTGGAGAATATGATAGATCATATTGAAAGCAGAGCATGGTGAAACAATGTTCGAATAATTGGGCTGCCAGAAACAGTGAAAGGAGAAGACCGTGTTGCTTTCCAGAAAAAACAAAGTTGCTTATTTCCTGAGGGTGCAGCATGCTTTAGGTATTTTGCACTACAGTGATCCAGTGGCTGTTTTAAAGAAAGCGAGAAAAATGGGTTCTGCTACTGCACCTGTGCAGCATCAAGTTAAATTTACGGGTCTATATTACCATGTCGAAAGACATGTTTGCCAAACATGTCTTAATTGACGCAGTAATATCGGCTTGTCTAAAACCCAAACAGCTGAGTCAGCGATTTTTTTTCCTAGGGGAAAAGTCACTCGGCCATACAGAAAAAAAAATCAGTGCTGATTGCTGTGAGAGATATTAAGAGTTGGTTGATTACATCTAATTTGACAAATGCTTTTAGGTGGAAATACCCTGATAAAATTATTTTTATTTTTCATAAACCACTAGGTTAATATCTAGCAGAATAGATTATTGGTTTATATCTAGTAGTACATTTGAATTTATACAGCGTATAGTTTTATCTGATCATTTGGTAGTTCAACTAACTTTGGATAACTTACACATGATTAGAAGCCATGCCACTTGGAAACTGGACCCACTACTTTAAAAAAAATAAAGAATTTCAAAACATTATGCATGTTTGGATGAGAAAGTCCTGGCATAAGCATGAAACAATGGAAATTGGTGACATCTCTCTTTGGGGATGGTTCAGGATAGAGTATATTCATCAAACTAACAGATTGCAAAGAAAGGAGCAGGATGGAAAAATAAGGTTATGGAAGAAATAAAAGTTAAGTTCAATCATCTGGACAACAAAAGGAAATCAGGATGTGGTACAGAAAAATGGTTAGTACAATTTATTAAGCAATTAAAAGTGTGATATAAGAATATGTTTTTTTTAAAGAACAGGAAAATGGGAACAGCTAATGCTATTTTACTAGATGAAAGCGTACCTGTCTCAGAAAGTCTGGCACAAAAATGTAAAGAAAGAAAAAAATAAATTGAGATTAGTGACTTACTGGATGAGGAAGGTTTTTTTTTTTTTACCAATGATCATTTAGCCATTAAAAGCAATTAGGTGAAATATATAAAAGGTTTTGTGTCTCATTTATTAAGGCGAATGTTGGGGAAATTCAAAAATTCCTGGCTGGTTTAGAATTACTCTCCCTAACAAATGCACTGTACAGTCTGCTCGAACAATCCTTAACCGAAATTCAGCCAAATTAACACTTAACAGATTTAGTACAAATTTTACAAGAATATATAGAAAATATGTAATACCTAAACTAAAGAAATTTTATGATATGATATTACAGTGTTTTCCCACTTGAACATATGTTAGCAAAGGTTGTAATGATATCTAAACCCCACAAAGACCATACAATTGCAGCAAATTACACTGATCATAAGATCCCTATTGTAAGCTGTGAGATATTTATTTATTAAAGTGTACCTGCTGCTTTAAGCATAGGTACATAATTACATGTATTAGTAAGTACAGATTTATTTAATGTCATGTTGGATGTAATATAAAAGGAGGAGTAGGTCCAGAGCAGTAGCAATGGGAGAGAGAGAATCATGCATGGAGAAGAAGCTGGAAATCTTTCCTACCACTGGAATCCAGAGAGAAAGAACTGCCAAAAAAGACTTTTCCAGCACTCTGAGCTCAAGGTATTGAGGCATATTTTAGTAAATCACCAGAATATGTTTTGTTTAGATTAAACTGCCTTATTTGCACTTACATATATTAAACTTTACTATTTTATAAAGGACTGGTAGTCCTAGTTGCATTCTTCTTCCTCTATACACACACACACACACACACACACACACACACACACACACACACACACACACACACACACACCCCAAATACGTGAATTCATTTTTTTATGTATTTTATTATTGTAGTGAAGGCAATAGTGGCACATTTTAATTTTAATGTTTGGTTGTTTTTCTTTTGTTAAATTTAATTATTTTAGATAGAAAGAATGAGGTTGTTTTATCAATAATGCTAGCTTCCATTTTGCTATTTATGTTAAGTGCTTTTATTTATTGTTTCTTTCACTTTTGATTTTAACATTTCTGTTTGAATATGAATAGATTTTATTTACTTACTGGAGGTTCATTAAGTGGTTAATTGTATGTCTTTCTGTCTGTCTTTGTACGTGTGTAAATTTTGTTTTGTTTTTTCTTTTTACGTTAAAGTGAATTGGAGATGCTGCCCATGGTCTACTTTATTTTAAGAGTGTGTTTTTGCTTGAGAGTTTGTTAAAGGGGTATTGTGATCTTTTAAAGTGGTGTGTTTGTGTATCTCTGTGTTTTGCATGTGCGTTGTAGGAAATTTTGCTTAATTTTTATGATAGTGTAGATATGGTGACTTTAGAAGAATGTTAGTAATGGTTCATTACACATCAAGGATCTAGATAAATTACTGGTGACATGTAAAGGGTGTAAATTAATTTCTGAATTCCCAACAAGAGAGTAAAAAAACAGAAATATCTACTCTGTGCACAAGCCATACACTTTTGTCACATTCTTTAGGTATATAATATAGCATTTCTGTATAGCTGCATATGAAGGCATGTGATGCTGCCCTGTGTTGGCATGTGTATGGGCACTATGTACTGTTGATTTTGTAATGTAAAAATAGTTTAAATAAAGGCACTGATAAACCAAACATCTTCAAATACAATTGTAAAGCTGTGTTCGTATAGAACTCTTTCTTATAAGGACTCCTAATGATTAAAGTTTAAAGTAGGCTTATTGTAAGAATATGGCATGAAAACATATTGAAGGTTATAGGAACATAGCTGCTACACAAATGCAAGTATTTGAGGGGGCCATATATATTTAACTACCACAGCTGAGGGACAAGACAATGTCAGCCTGATGAGACCCCAGTTAGACATCTTTGAAAACATTTTGTTCTGTACCTTTGATCAGGTATTGTGGCAGAGATGGACATAACTGGTTTATCTTTTTCACAGTTTTGAACAATAATCAGCATGCTCCATGTACTTCATATTTGTGAGATATTACTTCATAAAGTTAGTAGTTTCAAACAACTTTATAAACAATTAGTCATTTTTCTTATCTTTTAACTTTTTAAAAGGGTGCACAAGGATCTGTTAAGCCACCTTAGCTTTGCTGAATGGCATGCATATTAAGAAATGGGTCAGAGTGTGGCCAGTAATCTGCTGTGGTTTGCCTCTTTACAGAAATCATATTGATTAAAGACAGTCATCTCGAGCTACTATATAACAGCAACTTATAGAAAAAGAATTGGATAGGTTTTAGTGCACTGATGATATGTTTAGGTAACTGCCTTATCAGCCTTATTGTTCTTTTAGATGTGTATATTTGTTTTTATATTTCTATTATCATATGTTAATGTTGTTTTGTTAAAATTTTAAATAAAAATAATTGAGAAAGGAACATGGCAGACAAAATTCGAACCATATTCTAACACTGTTCTTTTTCAAGCATTGAAACATTTCCCTTTGTTTCCTTAAGTTACATATTTAACATACCTAAATGAATCCCCTTCACATGGTCATCATTTCAGAATGTTGAAGACCATATGGCCGTGACCATATGATCGACATTCGAAATGTCGACCATGCGGAACCAGCATCTCCGTACAGTGCAGAATGGAAAGATTTCCATCTTCCACACTGTAGTGTGATCTTGGAGTTGGTATATTTAAGTTCTGGGGTGGTGGGAGGCAGAGTCCCCCATGGGGGGGTTCAGGGGGGCATAGCCCTCTGCTAGCAGCATGAAGGCGAGTTATTGTTGTGTTTTTTTTTTTTTATTATTATTACATGGTCGACATTTTGAATATCGATCATATGGTCTCGGCCATATGGTCTTCGATATTTTGAAATGTCGACCATGTAAAGTAGACCCACCTAAATACATTTTATCAAGAGCATTGACACTACTCTTTGTGTCATAATAGGAAATTAATCTCTCTCTTCTTAACTGCATTTAGTCTTATTTGGCAATGCATTATAAGTGTCTGTGTGTGTGTGTGTGTGTGTGTGTGTGTGTGTGTGTGTGTGTGTGTGTGTGTGTGTGTGTGTGTGTGTGTGCATATGTGTATGTTTCAGATGACTAACTGCAGCTGATGCTTATATAAAAGACTGTTTTCTGGAAGAGGCAAACCAGAAAGTAAATTATTGAGATGGAGGTTCAGATTAGTATAAAGCAGGATCTTTACCAGAAAGTTCATAATTCATAGACTTTACAGACAATAGCCCAGCTGAGGCTTATTGTGGATGTGGCATAAGACCAACTCAGGTGACGAATTCTGTTGTTGCTAAAGTTGAAAGAAAGGTCTGGCACAGCCCACAGCTATGATTACAAGAGGAACAGCCTGCGGTGGAGAGGCTGCTCCAGAATATAAGTGGAGACTGGCCAAAAGTTGTTACAACTACAAAAACGGTTGTTTGGACTGGATAAATATAGCTACCTGATGGAATCCAGTCTTGTGGCTTTTAAATAATATGATACCAAAGAAAACTTGGGCAAATCAGAGTTGGTGAAAATTCGGTCATCCCACTTGACAGGAGAGTCACTAAAACATATAGACATTGCAAAGACTGATTACACTGACTGTGGATAACTGAGAAGAAATATTTACATTAGGGTGGGATAACTAATGAAATATAAGCCATAAAGTGTTAACATTGGCCTTTTAATGATGATAAACCAGTAACAGTTCAGACGCATGACTTAAAACATATTTCAAAGCTGGGGTCAGAACCTCGTAACAGGAGATTAGCTAGGGTGAGGTAAAGAGGTACCCATTCTGAGCACAAGGTGACATGGGGGCATGATTGTCAGATGCCAGTTTGTAGTATTACAATGGCAGCATTTGCAGTTATGGCTAAAGCACTATTGCTTCTGTAGTACATGTATCATTGTCAGAACAAAATGTAGCATTTGTAACAAGAGGTTTGTTACAATTATTTAGAAAGAAGGACATTTTTGAGCTATTGAGCTCAAAAGCTTGGAAGACTTTATTATTATTTTTTGCTTCTCAGCAGAGAGGAGAATATGCTCTTTTTAGAGTTGAGAATGGGTCGCCAATTTGGGTAACTGCACTGTCTGTCACAAAAAGCAAGGTATGGCTCTGCCAAATAATAATAAAAATTAAAATGTTAGAAATTCTAGCAGTGGAAAATTTTAAAAGACCATTAAATAATATTAAGACAAAGCAACAATTTCAACTGTACCAAAGAACTCTGACATGTTAATGAGTTTAGTAGAAAGAATATTACAAGAATATTGTTGGAAACCAAATTGTCTGCTTTTAAGTCTAAATTTGCAATATGAAATGGACCATCTTCTTTAAAACAAAAAGTAGCAAGTAAAGGGTTAACATTTGAAATGTGAGGGAAGGTCAGACAGCTAAATTCTGTTCCACTAGTACTGAAGAGAATTCTAGTAAAGACATAGTTAAAGTGGGAAGAAGTGGCAAGTACCCCAAGCATAATATGTTTGGGGGCATGACTGACACAGCAGAAGATGTGCTGATTAGTCCCTGTAAATCAGTGGCACTATTAGTGGACATGAATGCCTTACAGATGCTTTGCAACTGCCAGTAGTACAGCTAATCATTTAAGCAGCCGTGAATGACTGTAGGAAATAAAGTAACGTGCTATTATGTGCAAGCACAATATCTCTCTTCCTTGAGTTCGATGTTTATATCTGAATTCCTTTTTTTGGGGGGTTTCAGCTCTGGAGGACTTTTATCATCAACTACTCTTTTTTTTAATTTTTCACCTCAGTTCTAATTGGAGGGAGTCACTATTTTTGACATGGCTAGCATGGCAATTCACAATCCTGTATCTGTAACACCTGGTTTGACTTAGGGTATTATACTAGGAAAACGTTTTCTCCATTTTACAGCATTGTAGAAAATGAGAGTGGAAGGATAATACATATACAGAGTATGGCAGGTTGATTCACCTGATAATGAGGTAAAGCAACCGCTTAATATAAAAGTTTAGTGAATGAATTATTGGTATTTATTTATTTATACAATTACTTAACTGGGGTAGAGCTTTAGTTCCACTGGACCAATTTCATTCTCAGTCCAGAATGTGAATATACATCAGGTGAAAAAAAATAAAAATAACTTGATAAAAAAACGCACTAAAAACAAAGAAATAATTAATAAAATCATAGAAAAAAATGATTTAAGAAGTAATCAGCAGAAACTACTAGGTACAATATTTACATCTGTTAGACCAGCAACGTGTTAGGAACTAGAGAAGAGATGCTATAGTGAAAATGATTGGCAGTATATGTCAGGTAGGAAGCAAGACAGTGACATTCATATAGAGGTCCAGAATTAAAACTGGAAGAAGGGAGTTTACACAGAAGCTACTAATGGGGTTAGAATTTCATTGTTGTTGGGCAGTGAAAAAAATATCTTGTGTGTTATCAGTAACCTGCCCAAATGATAGAGCAACATAAACCTAATACTGTAAGAGATGTCAGTGTAGAAATTAAGGGAAGTCAGTAGAAAATTCTGAAGTAATAACCAGTACAATACAGAAGTCTATATCAAATCTTACAAGAAATGATACCATAAAAACAGCAAGGACAAAAATAGAAGTAGAACACTTACACGAGGACCCTCAAAATATAGAAATTATTGTAAGTACTGAAAGTGAGGTATGTAAAAAATGCAGAGCTCTAAACCTATTTATTCTGAATGATACCACAGTACAAGGACAAAATGATTGACTTCAACAATTAGCTAAGTTTCTGGTGTCATTCTTAGGTGATCCAGTATCTGGCTGCCTGGGAAGACATGGTCGACAGACCATAATGCTTTGCCAGAGATGGCCTGCAGCTGTCACCCCTGGGATTCCGGATACTGGCTAAGGCTCTTGCTGCCCCTATAGTGCCTTTTTTAGGCAAGGTTCAAATGACAAATTCACCACCGTAACAGGAACAGGCAAGCAAAAACTGAGGGTAATACTACTCAATGCTAGAATTCTAAATCTCAAAATGCACTCCTTCGAGGCACTCCTTAAAATGGAGAACATCGATATCTGTGCAGTGACTGAGACCTGGTTCAAGGCTCCAGGGAGCACCCCTGCATTACCAGGCTATAACACATATCACACTTTTCGGCCACCTAACCTGGACCAGAACACCAAAGGTGGAGGTGTGTCTATATTCATTAAGGATATCCACACCTCCAGGCTAGTTGCTCAGCATAATGCATCCGAGGTTATCCAAGTGCAACTAACTCTGGGCAAAACTGCAATCCAAATTGTAGCTTGCTACAGATCCCCCACCATGCCCCAGGATTCTCACTCCTCTTTTCTTGATATACTGGAAAATATTAGGGTTCAACCAAGCACTTAATAATGGGTGATTTCAACTACCCCACCATTAACTGGGAAAACTAGTCATGTACCAACTCCTTTACTCAACTCTTTCTGGAATTCATAAATTCCAATACCCTGGATCAACTTATCCACACCCTCACCAGGGGCAACAATATCCTAGACCTAGTCATTACCAACATGAGTGACTGGTGTTCCACACCTGAAGTCAACTCCTCGATGGTCAGGTCCGACCATAAGCTAATCACCCTACATATCCACATCCCGCCCCCACCACTCATTAAGGAAATCATGGTAAAAAATTTCTCCAAAGCCAACTTCATGCTTCTTAAGACAGAAGTGGCAAACTTCATGACACCCATGGAGATGGACAATACAGTTATGACTGCTGAATCCTACACAAATGCAATCTATAAGCACTTACACAAGTGCATGGATCGTGCTATCCCAAACAGAACCAAGATGTTATCCTCCAAAAAAAGGAAGCCAATCTGGGGGTCCCCTGCCATAAACAAACTCTACAACAAAAGGAAGAAACTGTTGCAAAAGAGAGTAAAATCCCATGAATGGAGGAGTTCCCTGGTCAGCCTCAGTAAAAAGCTGAGATCCCTTATAAGATCCTCCAAAGCTAGTTAAGAAAATAAAATTGCCACTGATTCTAGGGACAACCACAAAGCACTCTATAGCTATGTCAAGAATATCAATGGCAACAGCCAGATCTGCTCTGAGTTACAGCACAACAGCATGAAAATTACAGAACCAACTGATATTGCCAATGTCCTGGCAGATAGGTTCAGTGCTAATTTTACCCCCCTCTCACACCCTAAAGGGCCCATATCTATACAGGAAGAATGCAGAGTCTCTGTAATCACAACTATACAGGTAAAAGCTGCACTCTCTAAAGCCAAAAACACAGCATCCATGGGACCAGACAACATCCCAGTCTGTGTTCTACACAAATTTCAGAATGAACTGGCTCTCTGCCGAAGCACCATGTTCAATCATAGTCTCACATCAGGCTTTGGGCTGACTAAATAGCACACAGCAACAGTGATCCCACTCTACAAAGGGGGGGCCACCACTGATCCTGGGAACTAGTGCCCTATTAGCCTGATGACCCTGGTCTGTAAGGCCATGGAACATAACATCATGGAACTCATAAACAAAGACATTGGTAACCTCCAAACTCTGGACCCCACCCAGTTCCAGTTTGTGAAAGGCAGACCATACCTCCTGAACCTGATCGACTACTTTGAGGCAGTCACCAAAGCTGTAGACGAGGGTAAGGTGGTTCACACAGCCTATCTTGACCTCGCCAAGGCTTTCAACACCATCCCCCATTCTGGAATTATTGCTAAACTCACTAAACTAGGTATAAATCCCTATGTCACAAGATGGGTTGCTAATTGGCTCACTGACAGAACCCACACTGTAAAATTTGCAGACTCCAAATCTGATTTCAAACCAGTGACAAATGGAGTACCACAGGGTTTAGTCCTGGGACCCCTCCTGTTTGGTATCCACTAACACAGAAGGCCTTTGGCTAATGAAGTTCACAGATGACTGCAAACTAGGAGCCATAGTTGAGTCTCCAAATGATGTGGACATCTTACAGAAGGGCCTCACTGAGACAGATGCCTGGTGTCAGAGCCATGGCCTCAAGCTTAATGCCAAAAAATGCATTGCAAGCACCTTTGGTAAAAACTCTGTACCCATGAACTACCATATAGGCGGCAGTCTATTTAATGCCAAATGTGTGATAAGAGACCTGGGGACCCAGGTGGACAGTAGTCTCTCCTTTTATAATCACATCGCCACAGTAGTCAGGAAATCCTTCTACATGGCACACCTCATCTTAAAAGGGTTCTCATCTAGGAAAAAAGAGGTCATTGTTCCCCTCTACTCGACACTCATTAGACCCATTATAGAGTACAACGCCCCTTTTGGAGCGTACCTCACAAGACATCTGCAGCAGCTGGAAAGGCCACAGAAGTACCTCACAAAAAGAATTACTGGCCTCAAACAGATGCCGTACACTGACTGTCTCAAAAAACTCCAGCTTTACTCCATAGCATATCGCCTACTCCGAGGTGATCTCTGCCTAACCTATAAAGCTATGTAAAACACAGAGCTGTTGGACATGCTACACCTAAAGAAATCCCAATCCCTCCGAGCTACATGCTCTAGGGACCTAAACCTTGTCACCACAATAAACAGGACATGCTGGAGGGATAGATTCCTGTCCCAGAGACATCCCATACTCTGGAACAAGCTACCCATCTATGTCAAGTAAAGTTCCTCATTAGCACTCTTCCAGAAAAATCTTGATAAGTGGATGGGAAATAGGAAATACACCCCGGGGATCACTTCTGTATCTCTGCTTGACAGGGGCACAGGAAAATAACTTTCTTGGGTGGCGTAAGCCAGAGAACCTTATTGGGTAGGCTTACTTAGGCGCTTGGGCTGATAGCCAAGTACCTACCTATGAACCTATGAATGGACCAAGGAAAGCCTAGGAAGGGAACACACAAGAAGATTGTTTGGATAGTAGGAAAGTTAAAGTGGAAGGAGATTTTTCTCTATAACTACCCTTTGTAGAAGAAGGCAAAGCTAAAATATCATTTTTTTTCGGACAGTAAGATATACCTTGAGCTAGCAAGCACTGAGTAAGTGGACTTACAGATAAGCCATATAAACTTCCAAAAAAGTACAATTGGATGATGATACTTGATGAGAGAATATTTCCAAGGTTCTAGAATGGCACAGTTTACAATTCCATTACTTTGTACTCTCATTTTTGGTTAAATAATGACTATTTATATAGAGTAAGTAAAAAACATGGAAGAAAGAAGAGCTTATCTGCCTTTAATATCTGGTGGTCATACTTTTCTCATTCATTTTAAGACTGTTAATTATTTTTGTTTTAAACTGGTTAAAAAACTTGCATTTCATTTATTTGTCTGTCTAATGGTCTTCATATTATTGGTTGTTGATATATTGCTGCTTTTTGCGGAATAAAGTTCTTAGATAAAAAGGGTGGATATTTTACATCCATTTATAATGAAAAATGTTGTAAGACATCAGTCATGAAGTTAGCCCATAGACAGATGTTAGTAGGTAATCTGCAGGTGGGTAAAACTAAGAGACTGTATTGGCCAGGTATAATGAAATAGAATTTTTTGTGTCTCTTGCCTGAGTGTGAGAAAATTACACACCATTTTTGGATTTAACAGTTCACTGATCAAATTCTTATTACAGAGGCGCCATTTGAATATATTGCTATGTATGTTGTTGGGCCAGCAGTAAAATATAACAAATTGGTATTAGTGAAATAAATATGGCTGAGTCTTTGATACTATCAGATGAAATAAATTCCAAGCTTTTATCATCATAAATCTGTTACCATTAGCACCGAAAGTGTGATAAGAGACCTTGGAACACAAGTGGACAGTAGTCTCTCCTTTGATAATCACATCGCCGCAGTAGGCAGGAAATCCTTCTGTGTGGCACACCTCATCACAAAAGGTTTCTCATCCAGAAAAAAAGAGGTCATTGTTCCCCTCTACTCATCACTCATTAGACCCATTATAGAGTACAATGCCCCTTTTGGTATGTACCTCACAAGACATCTACAACAACTGGAAAGGCCACAGAAATACCTCACAAAGAAGATTACCAGCCTCAAGCAGATGCCCTATGCAGACAGTCTCAAAAAACTCCAGCTTTACTCCGTTGCATATCGCCTACTCAGAGGTGATCTCTGCCTAACATACAAAGCTATGTCAAACCCAGAGCTGTTGGACAACATGCTCCACTTAAAGAAATCCCAATCCCTTCGAGCTACACGCTTTAGGGACCTAAATCTTGTCACCACATTAAACAGAACATGCCGGAGGGATGGTTCCTGTCCCAGAGACTTCCCATACTCTGGAATAAACAACCTATCTATATCAAACAAAGCTCCTCATTAGCACTCTTCAAGAAAAATCTTGATGATTGGATGGGAAATAGGAAATTCACTCCGGGGATCACCTCTGTGGCTCTGCTCAACAGTGGCACAGGAAAATAGTTTTCTTGGGTGGCAAAAGCCAGGGTACCTTTTTGGCTGGGCTTGTATAGGCCCCAGGGCCGATAGCCTAGTACCTACCTATGAACCTATGAACCTCTGAACCTATGTGGTTACTAGCTGCTATAGGAGACAAGATGGAACAGACTCTTAAAACTACAAGCAGGAAGCATAACAGACATAATATGGATTAAACCCAACCTATCTTACTAGCTTTTATAGTGAGCTAAAAGTATAAAAAATGAGTAATGGTGAAGCACAAAGACCAAAGTGTTATCAGTTTCTTTTCATAGCAGAGTGTCCAAATTCGTGCTATGTGCTCTTGATGTTACTAGGCCAGTGGGATGTTCATGTATACAGTCTTTTTACTTCCACTTACCAGATGTTTTTGTAAGTAGACAGAATGAACATAACTTATCACCCTCTGTATGAATCTGTTATCAGTTTGAGCTGTATTTTAACAGTCATTGGTATAGCAGACGAACATGTTCTTGTACAATACATTTTGTTACCTATTCAGTGATCCCTAGTATTAGCAGAAACAGCCTGTTCTAACTTGCAGCATATAAAAAATACATATATAAATCCATTTAAAGAGAGGGATGTACATTACATAGTCATAC
Source organism: Protopterus annectens (assembly GCF_019279795.1). Classification (NCBI taxonomy): domain Eukaryota; kingdom Metazoa; phylum Chordata; order Ceratodontiformes; family Protopteridae; genus Protopterus; species Protopterus annectens. The sequence continues at coordinate 892,589,763 of NC_056737.1, forward strand.
CAAGTAAAACAATGTCCATCAATATCTACAAATCAATATGTAGCAGTAGTAACAGAATGTGGTTCAAATTTTCCATAATCAATACCATCATGCAAAGCTAATGCTAAGGTTACTACTGTAGCACTAGTACTGTTATTCTCTAGACCAGATATCCCAAAAGAGATTCTGACTGACCAAGGAGGGCACTCCTTTAATTCAAGGGTATTGCTTTAGTTATGTATTGCTTTAGTTATGTGAAAACATTAAAGGTAAGCAATTTCCTGTAACTAGACTAGTCCAGATACAAATGTGCTGTATTCAGGACTGTTTGCAAGATTCTGAGCCCCCCAAACCTTTCTGTGTCGGAGGGAAGTCTTTTAGTTTATCAGTGGGAGTGCTAAGCACCAGGTAGCCTATCTACCACAAGAGGAGTGGTTTCTGGCCCAGAAATTGTTGTTTATTGGCTGTTTGGGCAGTTTTTCCATCTCTTTCAACTTTCTGGTTTAAAAGCCCACGTTTGCACTTGTTTCCCACCTTTTCTGAAACTAGTCTAGTCCAGATACAGATTAGCTGTATTCAGGACTGTTAGTAAGCTTCTGAGTTGTGACAAATGTCTGTTCTTCAATTTTCCCTTAGATCTGCTAGTTCTCTCCTCTCCTGCACTTTTACTAGCTTATTAGTCTAGCACTTTACCAGACTTCTTGTAGCAATTATTGTAGCGCACAAAAGTGCTATCAGCACTAAATGTTCTACAAGGAAACAGCTCCGGTACTTATTATTAATGCACACCCCTCCAGGCATGTCTAAAGGTCAGTTCCCTGTGCTTTCTCCTATTAACCTGGTGAACTTGGGCATCCTGAGGCAATGTTGCAACTGCCTCGTGTACACTGACAACCCTCTCCTCTTACCTCCCAACACTCAGACTTGTGAGAGATGCACTTATATATTCAAATTTGAAGCCACATACTCTCCAGCCAAGACTGGGATAGCTGGTCAAGAGGAGAAGGTCAACACTTGCACCACACCACATGAAACACATAGCCCTCCAGAACACACACCTGCACTACCTCCACATAAAAACACAAACCACACACCCACCTTCATGGAGGCACTAAATAAAAATCTACCCAAACAGCAGAGACCTCCAAGGCAGAAACTCACTTGACCACCACAACACAACACTAATCACGAGACATATAACTCTCCTAAACAGTGTGCCACTCAATCAAAGCCCAAAGGCAAAACAGCATGCCCAACACACTAGTCATAGGTGACTCAATAGTGAGGTACACTGATGTCCCACTCACTAGGGTGAATAAGGAGAAAGTAAGAGTCAACTGCCTGTCAGGTGCCAGGATCACTACATAACGCATGCACTCATGTCGCTCAACAACAGGTATAAATATGAATCTATCATTGTCCATGTGGGTGTGAATGACCTGAGATGTACCTCCCTGGACTACATGAAAAGAGACATGGAGGAGCTATCAGATTATGTAGCCCAGGTGGGTAAGACCCTAGCCCTGAGCAGCCTCCTACCATCACCCAGAATGATACCACAGTACAAACAGAAAATGATTGATTTCAACAATTGGCTAAGTTTCTGGTGTCATTCTAAGGGGATCCAGTATCTGTTTGCCTGGGAAGACATGACTGACAGACCTCAATGCTTTACCAGAGATGGCTTGCATTTGTCACCCCTAGGCTTCTGGATACTGGCTAAGGCTCTTGCCATCCCTATAGTACCTTTTTAAGGCGGTGTTCCAAAGACCAAATTACCACCATAACAGCTACAGACAACCTGTAACCTGGTGAACTTGGGCATCACCGCTAGAAGTCTAAATCTCAAAATGCACTCACTCAAAGAACTCCTTAAAATGGAGAAAATCGACATTTGTGATGTAACAGAGACCTGGTTCAAGGCAGTAGAAAGCATCCCTACACTACCAGGCTATAAATCATTCCACACCTTTCGGCCCTAGAACTTGGACTGAAGCTCCAAAGGCGTCCTGGTGTATTTTGGGGACACCAAATATAGTAGCAACTTTAGGTGTATTAATATACATAAATTCATGTTCTTGTTCATTAATCTGCCCCTGAAAATATAAGTCATTTAACCAATAATCAATTCTACTGTAGGAAATATTTACTTCATTGAGAGATGCTTCCACATAACTTTTATAATATAACAGATTTAACATTTTCTGATGGCAATCAACACAGTCCATAGCAATAAGGCCACCGCCTTTATCCGGTTGCATTAATCTAATGTCACTTCATTCCTTTAGGTCTTGCATTAATTTTTTTTTTCTGGGCACAAGTAAGATTTACATTCATATTTGTATCCCCTTGGTTTTTGAGAAGGTGCCTTATATCCATTTCACAAACACGGTCAAAAACTTTTAAAGTAGGATGCAAGTCAGGATTAAATACACTTGGTATGTGTATAAGATTATTGGTTATTTTATCAGACCCATTAAACATTATGGCTAAATTAAGCTTCCTAACAAACAGTTTTAATTCTGTAATTATTCTGTAATTATTTCAGTCACATTAGCTCTTCTCAATGGCACAAATGTTAAACCTTTGCTGAATAAATCAGCGTGCACTGCTGTGAGCGGAACACTACTATAATTGAAAATGTTAAAGTCACTTGTACTATTCACAATACACTGGTAAGGTAAATCCAACATTTCTTCACTTATCGCATCTGGTGTTGCTGATTCCTCTAGGTAGACCCCTTCCTGTTGAAACTGTCACTCGCATTGTAATTCATCTGTGATGCAGAGTTCCCCCTCCTGTTTTGTATCCTCTCTGATCGTCGCAAGTTTCCCGGCTCTAAAGGGTATTCAGAACCCCTGGCTCATTCCCATAGCCTCATCTCACTGATTTTGTTCTCTGCTGGGTCCTGGGTTGCCATTGTGCACGTGTTGTTGAGTTCCTGGTGGTTTAGGGTACGCGCTACCGTTTGTGTAATCCAAACGGTCCCTCTCTAATTTCCGGTTCTTCCGCTCCGTTATAGGCTTGCTGGCCATAAATTTGGATTTGTTATTTTAGAACAAGTAAAAAATGGTCCAGGAGGTGGTCCTTGGAAAACACTATTAGAAAATAGAGAATATTGGTGGCAGATTTATTTAAATGCCACCTTAGTACCACGTATCAATGATCTAATAGCTTTGTCTAGTGTTTTAAATCTCAAAAGATTTTATAGATAATATGTAGTAGTATTATTGTATTAAGTTATATATCAGGTGGGACTTTATATGTTTTACATGTGTTTTATATGTAAATTATGCATTTATATTTATGTAGTATATATGTTTTTGAAGTTTAAGTGCTATGTTTTAGACCTATGATATGGTTATTTTAGCTTTAAGACAGTAATTGAATTATTGATTGAGTGATGCTATAAGTGTATTTAATGAACTGTCTGAAGAAGGTTGGAAGGTCTAACCAAAAGAGCTTACCATATTAAAGTTCATTGGTGTACTGTCCTGGTACTTCTGGTGTTTTTCTTGATTGTTGGCTGCATTGTTTACTTGTCTTATATGGACAGACTCAGAAAACTCCAACTATTCTCTGTCTCATATCGCCTACTTAGAGGTGATCTCTGCTTGACTTACAAAGCCATGTCTGACCCAGCTCTGTTAGAAATCTAAAGAAATCCCAATCTCTCCACACCACATGCTCCAGAGACCTCAACCTTATTACCACAATCAACAGAACAAGCTGGAGGGACAGGTTCATAACCCAGAGACTGATGCTATGGAATCGACTTCCCATACATGTCAAACAGAGCACCTCACTGGCCCTCTTCAACAGAAATCTTGATGAGTGGATGAGAAATAGAAAATTCACCCCAGGGATCACTCCAGTGGGTCTACTCAACAGAGACACTGGGAACTAAGGTTGGGTGGCATGATGCTAGGGTAATCCTGCGGGCTAGGCTTGTAAAGGCTCCAGGGCCATTAGTCTAGTAAACACCTATAAACCTATGAAGATGTCCATTTAGCATCTCCAGACTGATTTATTTGTACAAATAAACACTTGAAATCCATGCTAAGTAAAGCTACTTGCACACTAGGAAGAATTGTAACTAGTTCTTACCTTACTAACAGTTTGAAATAAGGGAGACGCCTCAAAGTACAATTGAATTTATGCTATCTGAATGTTTGACTGTCAAGTATGCCAGAGCACTACTTAGCATTGCCAAGAAAACTTGATAAGAACAGAAAAACAAACATTTTAAAGTGTGATAAAATGCTAAATTAGTTTGCAGGAAAAACTAAAGCTTAAGTCCACAGTAAAGGGGTATATGCAGAAAATACATTATATGCAACACTGAGTTTATAATAAGAATGTCCAACTTAGAGAATTTACTACAGGTGATCAGATATCACTATCAGTGCCCTCCACAGACAGAAATTTTCTGGGTGAGGGGCAAGGGTCATTTAAGTTGATCGAAAGAATAGATGCAGTGAATTACAAAGTAAGACAAGAAGGAAAGAGAAAAGTAAATCAAGTGAAACCATGAAAAGAGCTAGATAGTTTTATTGTTAGTTTCCATGCTGAAGTTCATACAAAAGAGATCAGAGAATTTCTTCCTCAAGTCGAGTTAGAAGATTCCTTGTTAAAAATATAAAAGCAGGAAATGAGAGATCTTTTAAGAAATAATTGTGTTTTCTCAGTTATGAACTAAATTAATAGAAATTTAACACAGAAACAACACCTAGAATGAAATTTTGAATGAGCCCTTATATGGTACAAGAGACATAGAATCAGGTAGCCAGAGAAGCTATTTCAAAGCTTTTAAACTAGAAGTAACAAAAGAGTTAATGGTTAAATGAAGTGACCAATAATGAAAGTAATACACTGTAAACGATTTTAGAAAAATGAATTGCAGTTAAAAGATCGATTGCTATCTCCATGCCTAGAATTGACTGAAATAATACAAAACCTAGGAAAGACAAGATACTTGACAATGCTAGACTTAACAAAGGGGTGCTGGCTGATATTGCTTTCTCCCTCTGCTAAAGAAAAAGAAACAGCCTTTGTAACTCTGAAGTCTATTTCAGTACACAGAGGTAACCATCTTGCTTAAATGGAGCAATGGCTATCTTTTACATAAAAATGGATCAAATACTACACCCTCACATCAATATACTCATGGATACTTGAATGATGCATTCTGAGGACCTCGATTCTCACGTACCAAAATTATAGGTTGCACTGGATTCTGTAAGATAAGCAAGCTTGACTGTGAATGCTAAGAAAAGGATATACAGTATTTTTATATGTTGCAAGAAGAGGGTGTTAAGGCCACAACTAGAAAGAAAAAGAGGACATACAAAACTGATCAATACTCGGTTAAAATGCAGCTGAACGTTTTTCTTGGACTAGCTGGATACTACAGAATATGTATACTATATTTAGTAGCTATTGCCTCTCCTTTGAAAAAAGGAAAATCTTCTATCAGACTACAGTGGTCTTCAGCCTATGCCAGTGACACAAAGGGATAAAACCATGACTACTGCACTGGGTGACCAGAGTTTGAATAGCAGCTCAGGTGCTTGATAGCACAGGTAGGGAAGATGGGCATACCTATCCTCAAGGGGGGAGGAAGATGTGCATGCACAAGGTACACTCGCATGATTTGATCTCTATGGTGAAGACTGAGGAACCAACCAAGCAATTCTACCTGCTGGTGAGTGTGTAGTCTTGCTGCTGTCAGCCCCTTGTAGAAGTGAGGGTCAGTCTATTTCAAGTCCAACCTACCATATCTCCCAACCTCCAAATGTTAAAAAGTCATAGCACTGACTTTTAAAAGTCACTGTAGATGGCTGAAATGTGGAGTGACCCACCCATTAAACAACATGTGGAGGACCCAAAAACAAACAAATAAACAAATAAGATTTGAACTTAAAATGCTGTCTCTGTTGCACTGAGGGAAATACCACTGCACAAGCTCCTTGCTACAATGTTTCAAGATGTGAATAGATTAGAGTGCTGGCTTTTAGGGCTTTTAGCTGCATTGTGCTGAATGAACCAATATACAGTGAATCTTGTAAAACAGGCCAATATTGTACCTGCCAGTGCTATTGGTCCATTATACTATTTGCACTGTGCATTGGGTGGGCCAATAGCACAGTGCAATTAGAAAAAACTGGACAGATAAAACAACTGCCTGGCTATTGGTTTGTTTCTTTAATTACATTGTATTATCAGTCAGCTGACTGGGTCAATAGGAAGGAGCATCTAGAAAAACAGGCCAGTAGAACAGCCTGGGATATTTTTCCAGCTGCACTGTGCTATTGGCCTGTTTAGCTGATCAATAGCACAGTGGAAATAGAGCAACAGACCAAAATCATAAGAGCTAGAAGCATACTATGTCACTGGCTTATTTTTCTGGCTACACTATGGTACTGGTTTAATCAACATACCAAAGCATAATGTGAGGCCTGATGTGAGTCAGATGACTCTGTTTTGAGTTTAAGCTCCTCTCTAATTCACCTGAGCCAATGAAAAAGCACAAATCAGAGGTCTGTAAGGCACATTGGAGTAGTGGAACTGAGATTAAATGTGGGCTGAAATTGGAATGCGCTCCTGAATGTGGAGCAATTGAGAGGCATACTACCTATATGGTAAGTCTGGATGAGTGCAAGTGGTGGAAATGATGGAAAAAATATTCCTTGGCAGCAGTATGATGCTTTTTCAGGTGCCACAATTTCCTCATTAGCAGTTAACATGTGTTAGAAATAGTCTGATGGTGGCTAAAGTGAAATCAGCAAACCAGCTAGATGAGGAGAGCTCCTGAGAGTAGCCAGTGGTCAACTGCAGAGAGGCAAAAAGAGATGCAAAATTGGTCAGTTACAGGGAGTCAAAAAGAAATGGTCCATTGAGATAGCTAAAGCATTTACTGAGCTAAAAAGAATAGTATGATTTAAATCAGTGTTAGTGATTCCTGATTTTACTAAATAATTTACTCTCTATATGGATACTTCAGCGTTAGGTTTGGGAGATGTCTTGTTCCAAAACACTCAATGTGAGAAGCATGCTATGTGCTATAGCAGCCAAAAATTAAACAGTGCAGAAAAAAGTTCTTCAGCCATAGATCATCTTTAGCTGTGAATTGGGATGTCTATTCCTTAAAAACTAGTTATTTGGTAGGCACTGCAACCTGGTAACTGATTATCCCCATTAAAATAACTGAACAAGCTGCAAGATGGCAACATGAAATCAAGCTAATGCTGAAAATTCTCAGTCCAACTATTTCAGTACGTAGTATCCTACCATAGCCAACAGAAATTTTGATGGGTTGTCAAGGTCCCACAGCCCATCACAATAAATCCAAAACTTATTGCTTTGTGTTGTGAGGAAGAGCTTTTTGACATATTGTGTTTCTTAAATAGATAATATACCTTTAAAAGTGTGGGAATGTAGCTTAAAATTCTCACTTATTTAGTCAGACAATAAATAATGCTAGCTGTTTACTCGCCATTTGGTGCTTTTATGAAAGAGTGTTGCCTGCAACAGGCAAACCGGGAAGGGGGAGCTTCAACAAGTGGAAAGCAGGGGCTTTAGCCAAAGGTCCAAAATTCATAGAGCTTGACAGCCTAATCAGGACTTATTTGGATATGATTCTGGGAGTGACACAGGTAAAGAATTTTGGTTGGTTGCTGAAACTGAAGGGAAGACCTGAAAGGGTCTACACAGCCTGTGGGTAGAGAGGCTGTGTTTCTGTTTTCTTTTTGTTTTTTTGTTTTTTTCTGGAACTTATCCCATGGTCTGCAGCATATTATCGAAAGGTACTGTTCATAGTGTTTGACTATAACAAACCCAACTGGGATTTTTTTTTTGCTTTCTTGTTTTTGTTGGACAATAACACCACAGTTTCAATGAAATTATGCCTGTAGTTTGTTTCAGGATTTAAAATATATAGGTATATAGATGAATAAATAGATAAATATGCACAGTGTGTCTTAAAATAGTGTAATTGTGGAACACAATCTGTAACTCAAGCACTCTGATGTCAAAACTTGTTGTACTAACATTAAATAAAGTGGGATTTACACCCGGCAGATGTCAACATTGTTGTGACCCTCATACTTATGCTACTCATATATATCTGTGTGTGTGTGTGTGTGTGTGTGTGTGTGTGTGTGTGTGTGTGTGTGTGTGTGTGTGTGTGTGCGTGTGTCTGTGTTTTACTGAATGCACATTTGTTCGACAAACACAGGGGTGTGATTTAAAGTTCACAGTACAGATGGCCGAATGGTGGATATGTCGATGGTACAGATGGCTAAATGGTAGATATGTCAATGTTATGGAATGTCTATACAGGTAAATAGGGTTGGCATGAAATCATGTGTGTGTTGGGGGTTATATGAGTTAAGGTTAGGCTCACGGATGACTGAAGGATGGGTGGTGTGTGTTTTTGTGAGAGTTTTTGTATTTCAGGGTAAGGGTTAGGTTAGGGGGATAGATGTACTGCTGTTCATGCATGTTTGTGAATGTTTGTGTACCTGAGTCTGTCTTGTGTAGTGGTAGTGTTATGGGAAGGTTTTAATGATGTTAAGGTGTAGGGTTAGCATTGGGTGAAGGGGTAGCATTAGGGTTAGGGTGAGCACCCATTACAAGATGGTGCAGGGGGGTGGAGTCCGTTCTCCTGCACACAGTAGTATGAAAATCTGTATTCAGTAAGTGGATCTACATAATGGGAAGAGCCGCTCAAACATGGTAAACATCGTGATATGCTAATTACTGCATAAGCAGCTGAATTGTATGCTAATCAATCAATCCAAGATGTCTGAGCTATTCAACAAGCTATAAAGCAATTGTGTACACTCACTGTAGCCTATTGCCTTGTATTCCAAAACCTATTGGAATACAGCCATGGAAACTACACTTTAGGGAAATAATGTTAAGGGCTGCTGCTGCTTTTCTGAAGTGTATGTGCAACAGGCTCATATCTATGCTGCTGCTGATAAACCTTGGACAAGGAGGAGAAGGGTATTTTAAACCCTGTTTAACTTTTCATGGTTTCCATAAGGTGGAAATAGTAGAGACACACACCAGGAACTCTACAACCTCTGTCATCCTCACCCGAGAGCATGGGCAAATCAAGGGGAACCAATACCGGTGGAGAACAAGGTATGTTTAGCACTTACAATATTAGATACAGGGACATTTCAGATACCCACAGGGTCCATACTGGGGGTGTCGTGGGCATCAGCATCCAGGATCCTACATCATTTCCTGAATGCTATGCTACAGTATGCCAGTGGCTACTTAAATTGCCCCCATACCCATGAGGACAGAGCTAGAATTATGTAGGATTTCTGCTCCCATAACACACTTTTGCAAAGTCTTGGGTGCCATGGACTGCACCTGCATTGAGATCAAAGTTCTACCCGGGAACAGGAGAGGGTATACATCAACCGAAAGAGGTTCCACTCCATTAACTGCCAGGTCATGTGTAATGGTAAAATAATAATCCTGAATGTGTGTGCTGGCAACCTCAGCAGTTACCATGACTCCCATATATGGCACAACTCATAGCTCTACCAAAGGTTTTCCCTGGGTGATATCACACAAAGTAAACCACCAACGACCAGCAAAAAACGATAGTGAACACGCAGTAATGAAGAAATAATGATTATTTATTTATAATTCCTTCAAATCCAGACCGGTTTCGGCTATTCAGCCTTTATCAATGAATACAATAAACTTTATTGTATTCATTGATAAAACTGAAAGCCAAACCGGTCTGGATTTGAAGGAATTATAAATAAATAATCATTATTTCTTCATTACTGCGTGTTCACTATCGTTTTTTGCTGGTCGTTGGTGGTTTACATTGTTGGCTTGACCCTGCATGCCATCCTTGCGGAGTGTATGGTTGTTTGTTGATATCACACAAAGCCATTTACTGGGGGATGCACTGGAATCATGGCTGATGATGCCCATCAGAAATGCACACCCACCTTTGGAGGAATACTATAATGAGGCACATGCTCAGACAACAAATATCACAGAGCATGCGTTTAGGCTGCTGAAGTCATGGTTTTGGTAACTAGATACATGAGGAGGTGCTCTGCAGTACCATCCCTGTACTTGTGTCAAAATGATCATAGTCTGTGTTATTCTACACGTAATCATCCTGCAAAAACAGCTGCAACAGTAATAACAACGGATAGGAGCAAATATTCCACCATCACTGGCAAGGTCACCACAGTCATACACATGTGAGGAGTCAGAGGGGGAACCACCAGCTGCTGTGGGTGTAGGTAGATGTAGGTGTGCACATTATTCCCTTGCCCCGGCCAAGAGGAAGTGAAAAATACACATGCTGACCACCTAAGGTGTGCAGTTTTCATCCTATGCACATATGTGAAGGCTGCCAGCCTAGCTAGATAGAATTTTGTAAATATTCTTATGCCATTTGTAAATATAATGTAATTCACAGGTTGTTTACAAATGTAAGAAAACTGTTATATGTTCTGAGCTTCAAAAATGTAACCACAGTTCTGCTGGAAGAAAGCTGATAAGTAAAGATTACAGAAAGAAATGTAAATTTTAAGTTCTGTGAGCCTGGGAAACTAAATCAGAACTGTTAAGAATTATGTAATCTGAAATGACTCAGCAGTACTGTGTTATCAATCTAAGGACAGAAAGAAAGGAGAGCACTTTTGGATTTTGTCTGAACCTGAACACATCAACTCACCAGCAATCTGCCTTTGCTCTGTAAGTAGGATCTTAGATCTTGCCTGGCAGGGGAGGGCATAGCTGGAGAACCTGTGCCAGCCTTCCCCAGGAGTGTCTGTGTGTTTGTATATAAACCAAATCTCAAAGTGTGTGCATGTCAGCTACATAGGCAGGGACACAAAGCACTGATTGGACAGAGAAGGTACTGGAGGTTTTGGCTTGACTACTCGCATGGGATCTGAACCCTATAGCTGTGCCAGTGGGGAGTCTTATTTGGGATTTGGAGAGAAAGGGAGAAACCAGCCCCAGACTGACTGTGATCTCTGTGTCCTCATAAGGGAAATCGTAGTTTACTGTGTGTGTACTTGTTATCCTTTCCAATGTGCACACCCCTCACTGGTGCTAGTTGTGAGGACTGAGGCTCCTTGATTACTGGGTCAGTGCATGGGCATCACATATTAATTATTTGGCAGTGGTGTGATATCTGTATCAAATATTAATTGCTTGATTGTGGTGAGTTAGCCACGTCACATACTAATTGGTTTGTAGTGGTGTGGAAAGTGAATTCCTGTAGCTTGTGTACAGTGATCACTGAAGGTGATTTTGTACTCTAAATCAGCCATGCAGTGAATATTCAGAGTTCAGATCATAATTGTTTTATTTATTTTGTTAGCTGAGTTAGTCAGGGAGAGTAGGGAATCAAGTCAGCAGAGGAGTATGGCAAGCTGACAAGGAGCCATTTGGCTGAGATGTGCCAGGCTAAGGGACTGTTGCATGGAAGCCTGACTAAGGCAGACATGATTGCAGCTTTGGTGACAGCTGCATCACAAAACAGCAATCAGGAGGATGATCAGACTGGCCGTAGAGATGTACAACACTCAGAGAATAGATAGCTCAACCTTTCTGCAGAGGACTTAAAATCCATCTGGAGCTAAAGAGACTTGAGTTGGAGGCCATGCGTTTGGAAATGGAAGCTGTGGAGAAGGAGAGACAGAGGCAGCATTAAAAGAAGATACTAACACATCACCAGAGTCATGGGGGTAATCGGGAAGGGAGTAACTGGACCCCAGAAGCAAAAAAGATCAGTAAATTTCTTCCACAGTTTACAGAGAGGGATAATTTTGATAGTTTCATTCATATCTTTGAGAGGGTATGTAAACAGTAAGATGTTGACCAAAGACTCTTGGCACAGTTCCTGACCCTCTTACTCCATGGTAAAGCTGTAAATGTACTTTCCAAATTATCTGACATTGACTGTTTAATTATAATGCTGTAAGAAATTGTTAGAATTTTTAAGCTAACACCTGAAACTTATAGGAAAAAGTCTTGTGAGCATTGACACAAGGCAGATGAAAGTGTGTGTGAATATGTTGCTGAACTGAGCACTTATTTTCACAGGTGGGTGAGTGGATGTCAGGTCACCACTTCTGAAGGGCTTGCAGACCTTTTGGTGAGGGAACAAGCCCTTAGCACTTAGCACTTTGCCTGAGAACATGAAGATCTAGTTAGCTGATAGACAATGTGCTACTTCAGATGAGTTGGGGAAGAAGGAGACCTATTCCAAGCAAGCAGAGCATCCCTACACAGGAAAGGGACATCCAGTGCTGCTCATGAGTCTAAAGGAACCCATGGTGGGCAGCCCAGACTGCCCTAACAGAATCTACCAGTAGCAGGGGAAGCCACTAGTCCAGGTACATCTCCAAGACCTAGGGCTAAATGTTTTGAATGCAACCAGTGGGGCCATGTGGCATATGGAGGTCCACAGAGGCAAGGTGGGGAACAAAAGGTGAGAGAGCCAGTAAGTGGTAAGGACAAAATGCCAACAGTAGGTTGTCTTGAAACAACAGGGGTACCAAACTATCACTAGAGGTTATATCCTATTGTAGTGAATGGCAAAGAGACCATTGCTAAGAGAGACACAACCTCTGACATAACCATTGTGAAGCCTGCAACGGTTACAGAGGAGAACTACTTGCCTGGGCAGTCCACTCAAGTCAGAGTTTTAGGAGGGACCTCATTCCAAATACCTTTGCCCAGGTTTCACCTTGAGTGGAGGGCAGAAAAGGAAGCCAGCAAATAGGTGTGTTTGAGGATATCCCTGTAGATGTACTGATAGGGAATGATTTTGAAAATGCAGTACCATGTGCTCATGCAGTTACACTCAGTTAGGCTTGGAGACAAGCATGTGGGTCTGGTAGCCTGGGGGAGACCCAGACAAACCACACACTTGCAGCCAGGACTGGTAAGAAAACTGTTATATGTTCTGAGCTTCAAAAATGAAACCACAGCGCACGCTGCTGGAAGAAAGCTGATAAGTAAAGCATTGTATGACTGTTTGATCTCAAGCTTGGAGACATGATGTCTAGACTAAGGAATTCTTTCTGTTGTCTTAGGACAAGGGATAATTACTAGATTTTACATGTAAAATGTATTTTATTGTTGTGGCTTCCTGCAGGTGCAGATTGCAAAAAGAAATGTAAATTTTAAGTTCTGTGAGCCTGGGAAACTAAATCAGAGCTGTTAAGAATGATGTAATCTGAAATTACTCAGCACTACTGTGTTATCAATTTATGGACAGAAAGAAAGGAGAGCAGTTTTGGAATCTGTATGAACCTGAACACATCAAGTCACCAGCACTCGGTCTTTGCTCTGTAAGTAGGATCTTAGATCTTAGTAGTTTTCTTAGGGTTAGGTAGAAATGTTTTCTATATTTATGTCAGACTAGTCTACAGTATTATTTTAAAGCCTTTTCCTGTGATTTCTGAACCCTGTAATGTCATTGTGTTGACATAATAAGTATTGTCTTGTGCTTTTATTATTTATTATTAAATATTTTAAACCTTTCAGCTGTGGCTGTTTTGTGTAAAGGTAATTGAAGCTCTTAGAATACATTGCATGTATTTGGTGATACTGTCCAAGCCACTCCAATAGCTTTAGCCCTGGGTCACATTTACTATTTGGATAACAGTAATATTACACAGTGAAATTGGTCACCCTTTGGGAAGGGCCTTATTATTAGCTGATAAGAATAGTTGGTGGCAGTGATTACTATTTTATAGCCTGGCAGGAGGGACATAGCTCTAGAACTTGTGGCAGCCTTCCCCAGGAGTGCCTGTGTGTTTTTATATAAACCAAATCTCAAAGTGTGTGTGTGTGTGTGTGTGTGTGTGTGTGTGTGTGTGTGTGTGTGTGTGTGTGTGTGTGTGTGTGTGTGTGCGCGTGTGTGCGCATGTGTGTGTGTGTCAGCTTCTTGGGCAGGGACATGAAGCACTGGTTGGACAGAGAGGGTACTGGAGGTTTTGGCTTGACTACTTGGCTGGAATCTGAACCCCATAGCTGTGCCAGTGGAGAGTTTTATTGGGGATCTGGAGAGAAAGGGAGAAACCAGATCCAGACTGACTGTGATCTCTGTGTGCTCTTAAGGGAAATTGTACTTTACTGTGTATGTACTTGTTATCCTTTCCAATGTGCACGCCTCTCACTGGTGCTAGCTGTGATGATTGAGGGTCCTTGATTACTGGGCCAGTGCACAGGAGTCACAACATACATACAGTAAAACTGATGCCATACATTTCTCAAAACCTTTACTTTCCCGTGTACCCATGTAATGGCTGTCTACTGCTAGCATCAGATGGAGTCAGCCCCAAATGACAATGGTTATAACTGCCTAACTATCAAGGTAAGTTTTGAAACTGTTAATAGAAAAATAAATGTGTAAGAACATGAATGAATTGCAGATACCTGCCTGTTACTTGTAAATGTAGTCAAGTATAATGCATGTAAGTTGTCCATCAATGTCATCAATATCTGACATGATTGCCATCTGTAATTTATATGCAGTTTAGCAAATAACCTGGCACGTACCCCTGAAATACCCACTATTGAAAAGCATTCCTAAAAGTGTACTTATCCATACACTCCCACAAGTGGAGCAATAAGCATGATTGACAACAGTCTCCTCCCCTTCCAGTTCCCTAACTACGCTGTTACTTTTCAGTGTAGATTCAGCCTTCTGAGAACTCTGAAGATGTAAATGAGGTGTGAACCCATTAGAACTGCTGAATATCAAACTTCTGGCTTAATGTATCAGATCTAAACATAGTATAGCCTCAACACCATTGTTAGGTTTTAATGGCTTGCAACTGTGAATGATTTGTGTGAGTGAAGGAAAATACCAGAGCAATTCAGGCACCTTTCTTTGCAGTGTGTGTGTGTGTGTCAGTCAGGATGCACTTCCAAAGTGTGGAACTAACTTCAGTGAGCTTTTAAATATAGCAAAACACCACACATGTATATTTTTTTGGCCATAATAGTACAGGTCATCTGCCTTTGCAATCACACCTTGAAAGCAAATTGATAGAAAATGCACTATATGCTGAATGACTGGTATTAAAGCAGAGATAAGGGAAGAATAACAAGAATACAAAGAGAAGACATAGCTGTATTTCTGCAAACATATTCATAAATGCTTGTGTGATCACTTGTTGCACTAAATATGTTAGCCACACATGTACAATCAACTAAGAATGTCCAACTGTATTAACTGTTAATACTGGAAATTAAATGTGAATTGCTTGTATGCACATGACTTTAATGTTGTTGCAAAGCTGTTTCTGGGGAAAAGAGAGATAACCTTCTTTAAATGTGTTTATTAAGTGCAATAGTCTAATGGTTCAAATCCAGAACTATCTAATTGTTTAGACTTTGTTTTACTTTTTTTTTGGCTTTGCCATTTGCATGGTATATGGCTTAATGAAAACAAGGTTAACTGGCTAAAAATTGAAAATTTAATGTCAGTTGCCTTATGAAGCACACACACACACACACACACACACACACACACACACACACACACATACACACACACACACACACACACACACACACACACATAAGGGTGTTGTGCAACAGTCAGCAACATGGATGGTAATGACTGTAGAAATTACATTTGTTACCTGACTGTCTCTATGGCACAAGGTCTGTTACCTGACTGTCTCTATAGCACAAGGTGCAAATACATTGAGCTAAGAAAGAGAGTGGTTTTGGAGTCCCATGGTAGTTATTTTTACTGAGGGAGGGTCAGAATGATTATTTACAGAAATAATGCATGTTCTCTGTTGCCCTTTGCATTTGCATGTTGTTTGCCTATACGCAAACAGGGTCTATTACTTAAGGAAAAAGGGGTAAAATTCAATTTGGTTTGCCTTCTGACACACAAATATGCCCAGGGGTGAGGCACAGCCATCGTCAATAGTAGTGAGTGTGGAAGATACAATTGCTGCATAGATTTCCCTGTGGCACTATTTGGAAGTACAATGAGTTAATTTTCAGAATACAAGTAAGCCAGGGTTCTAATCCAACAGAGCCCACTTTTTATTTAGGGTATCCCACTGCAACCTTTCCCAAAATGTTGATTATAAAGGTAATATTACATACCAATATTTATGTATAGCAAGCTGATTGAGTATACACATACTTTTGTAGATATCATATGTATTATGTGGGTAACTGGTTTATCACTGTAATGATGATTGTGTATTAAAACCTGCCATTGTATATATGTGATAGACACAATAGTTTACTGACAATCATATAAAACCCTCCCATAACACATTTATAACTGTGGAACAAAATGATATGTGAGGTATATACCACAAAACACAAATCTGTTACTAAAGTTATGAAATTGTATTCATTTCCAATATATTATCAGACATTAGTCTTGCATCACAGATGAATATGCATAAGCCAAGATATTGTAATGTCACACCCATAGAGTCTTAAAGGAATTATAGCACCGGTCAGTCTTTAAACTCTGTATCTGTGATGACCAGGATTGCAAAGCCCTTCTTCTGTGGCAATGAGTAAAAATCATCTCTGTGGAAATGTATGCATTTTTTGCATAGGTTTGAATCCCACATTGTATAAATTGCCTTTAACAGTGTGGAAGTCCTCACAAAGTGTGTGTCAAGTCATCCCACTGATACCTCTAATGCTGTGACTTAAAAGCCAAGTAATTCAGCATTTCAGTGTTGAGCACTGAACAAGGTGTGACCAGGTATAGCAGCACACATGCTATAAATCAATGCCAGGTCTCAGATTAGCATTGTTGTTTCATAAACTCCTTTCCTCTTTGTTTGACCATGTCTCTGTCCACTTACCATCACACAAATGCTGTTGGCATGGTTGTGCATGTTTGCCCACTGGTTGCAAAACATGATATCGTGAACTAGCAGCAAAAACTTGCACTGTTTTAAGACCTTTGCAAACATGGCAGGAGATGAGAAGGATGGTGCCAAATTGAGGGCACAGAGATTGCACTCCTCATGGAGTGCTACAGCCATAGGTTGCTACAGGTGGACTATACCAGGTCTCAGAATAATGCTGAGGCTTGGAACAGCCTAACCAAGACTGTCTCCAGTGTGATTGGCATAGCATGCACTGGGGAAGCATCACTGCAGTGACCTGAAATGGTGCAAGTAAGCACAATGTGACCAGTGGCCTGATAAGTTTAGAACTGCTGGCATCTCACAGTTGTGTAAGTATACAGATAAAACAACTTTAAATGTTAAGGAAAGCTGTAGAGACCCAAGACTGATATGCATAATGCTTTCTTGTCTCTTTTCTCTCCTTCTTTATTTTACAGCTGCAGAGGAAATTTCAGCAAAAAGGGAGGCACATGTTCAGAGATTGGAGCAACTCAGAGAGGCAAGGGGTATATATACAGCATAAATGAACATGATTGCATTAAATATATTCATATTCTATAGATTAATAGCAACCTAAGCATTCAGATCATAACTGTGAAAGCAAGCATGCATGTTTTCTTCTGTAGTTGTTGGTAATTGCATCAGGCAAGTGTAATACTGTATTCAGATTTGGTGGGTTTGAATCCCGCAAGCAACTTATATATTCATATTCAACAAATATAATTATTAAATTTTAATTGCAGCAATATTGGCTTTAATGCCATATTGTTAAGTTAATCTTTAGTATCTTTAAAAGCATATATGGAATATCTGCATATTCCAAGAATTATTGTGAAAATTCACAACCATTTTGGGGATTGGGAGAGCTGTATAGCTAATATAATAATAAAATTGTATTTATTATAATAAAGCATGAATGTGACATATAATGGTTCTAATCATCTCTTTTTATGTCTCACCCCACCCCTTATCTCTCTCTTTTTTGTAATGGAAACACACTGTTCTGATGTCATACTTTTTTGCCAACAAACCAAATGCTTTTCAGCACAGGGAGGAAGGTCAGTCACAGTTGCTCAGCCTGCCAACTATCCACTGTCTGCCACACCAACACCCAGTGCCTCTGAGATGCAACCTGACTGTACTGCCTCTGCAACCCCTGCACTACCTGGCCCATCCACATCAGGTAGCATTGCCTGGCTGCTGGGACATTGTAACTTCTGGGACTATGGGTGGAGGCAGTGAATACATTACTCCTCAGGAGCTGCAACAGATGGTGCATGATGTCATAGAAATGACCTTGGTGCCTGCATCAGTCACCTGGAGATACAGCTCATTAGAATGGAAAAGAAATTTCCACATCAAGCAGTCTCACAGAGAACTAAAAAATGGAACATTGATGACAGTTCTGAAAGTGAAGACTAGAGTATCACTGTTCCCACACTTTACAAGCATCTGCCTATGATGTGCCCTACCTATCCCCAATCATGGTGTCCCCCAACTTTTTGGGTGCATCACCAGCCCTGTGTTTGTCTTGTTTGTCCTGTTTGTATGCACTACTTCCTCACCTACCCTACCCACTTGACCCTAACATTCCTATGTCCTTTCCCTAACATACCCCTCTTCTTGTAATCAAAAAAGGGCAACTGTCCCACAAAAAAAATTGTCCCATACATAGCTCTCCACTTCCCATATGTGTGTTCTGTACATACTTGATTTGGTCCACTTGGCTATGCAACATTATTGCTTTGCTGTCACACTTTTGTGTTGTGGTGGCAATCCAGATTCTTCCAGTTTTCTGTACATGTTCACATTAAAGTGTTGAAGAAGTACAGATCTATGTTTTTTATTCCTAATTCCCTTCTGCAAATTCCTTTATTGATTCCCATTTGTTCTTCCCTCTGCTTGTCCCACATTTTACCAATTTCCTATCAACCCCATTTTCACAATTTTAATATGGTCAACAACAGAATCATAAACCACACACACATGGCCAGAAATGGCCCATAAAAAGACTTCACTTTTTTTCTTCTGCATTTGTGCAGAATCTGGCATTGTGCACAAATGCTGATTGGCAGTGAATGGCTCTATATGTCATATGTCAAAACCTGGTGAGTTTTTGCAATCAGCTGCATTACTCCAGTTATCTCCATGCAATGCTGCTTAAACTCACTGCACTAAAGGAATATATAGTTAAAGCAGAGTAAAGACAGTACTTTAAACTATATATTCTGACAGTTCTTTAGACTACTGAATGTAACAAAATGCAACTTCATATGTGGAGTGTTGACATAGAACATCTGATTTAAGATTTTTATTGCCAACAACATCAAGGGTTTGATTCCAGATGCATCTAACATCATTTCTTAGTATGATGTTATATATGTATGATATAGTTAATCACCCATATTTTAACATTTGCCACAGTTATGAGTTCTCATGGAAGTACAATAAATACTGGCCAAAAATGAGTATTTGAAGTGACATCAATCTCCACAATTATCACATATTTATCCAACTTTCTTCTGCTTTCATAAGTATGTTGTCCCTCTCCTAACCCTTCTTCACCTTATGTCAGTCAGTTCATTCTACACAACATGGCAGATGAATAATGAGAACAGACAGACCAAAACATGTCCATGTATGTTCCATTAGACCAAACATTGTTATATGCATGTTCATCTTTCCTTGTATTCATCCCTTCTCTCCCACCTCTCTTTACTGGTGTGTATCTGTTAGGTTGCTGAATGCACAAGTTATCTCATGGTTTCTGCAGACTGACATAACTCTTCTGATGGATAATATAAACATGTTACCTTGATTCAATAGTGTATCAGTGCTCTTGTAGTGTGCAAGGTTTAAAAATCTGTTGTATGATTCTCCTTGTGTTATGATTAGGTGATGATGGATGAAATATTCATCTAATGTGATGTGGAAATTGTTCTTACTGTGAAGAAGCATACTGCATATACTTTTAAGGTTATCTGGCCATACACAGATAGTTAACATACCTGCTGAGTCATAATAATCATTTAAAAAGATGTACCACCCCTTGTCATTTCTAAAAAGCTATACACACAATTAACTTGTGATTTGCAGCGAGGCCCGTTAATAGCTAATAATTGTACAACTGTATTGAGGTAGGCATGAATGAGAAAATTTTGGGAAGACACATACTTTAGTGTAGTCATTGATAGTCACATTTGCAGTCCTGATCACATTTATGTGGTTAATACCATCCTGACACCCTTTGTAGAAAAAAAGAGAGAACATTTTGTATTTGAAGCCTAGCTCACCTGTCTTCTGACCAGAAGTGCACTGCTCTTACACACTGTACTACAGAGAAAGCTAGGCAGCAGGTGTATTTTCCACATCAGTGTTGTCCAGAGTGCTGACAGACATGCCTCACCACTCAGCCTGTTTGCACAATGAAGCTACAATGTTGTGCAAATGTGGGAGGCAATAGTATCCCTTTTTAATGTAATAAAACTTTGGCCACAACACTTCAGTTATAGACTACACCATGAACATCATCGTATCTGTCAGCAGTTTCTCCTATAACATATCTTGCAAACTGCTTCACAAGTTCAAGTTTAATTCCTGAAATGCAAATTACACGTGCTAACACTTTTCCATCATCCACGCAAATCAGTTTCTCAGCAATGCGCTATATAAAGAAGTGTTTCACATGGCTTACTCTAGTTACTGGGCTGTTATTTTCCATTACATGGAAAGGCATTTATAAACACAACAGAAGGGTAGTGACATGTCTGTCTGACTAAACACATACTTTCTGATATTCATGTGTGCAGTGCAGCAATGCACTTGCAAATGATATATCTCTACTGGTGCCATTGTAAAGCAGACTACAGAAATACAGACCATAACTGCATTGTTACATTTGGTAAGGGTTTATACTGACACTGCACATTGGTCATCTATGATCATATCACATTGATATTGTTAGTAAATTATTTTAATGTGGACAGCATGTCATCTGAATATGAAGACACATACTTCCACCCTTGCAGTACTGGTGTTTCCAAAGTGTGTATGTATATGTGTGCATATGTCTGTGAGTGTGTTATGTAAATAACACCCTGAGAAATAGGTACGCATACAGCTCAGTTTTGCAAGATGCATTCATGACAGCTTGTTTGAAATAGGTTACTAGGATGTAAGGATAATGCTTATTCTCTTGTATGGTTCTGTACTACTTTATTACAAACAAAAAATCTTATTGCTACTACTGTAACTAAATCAATTGGTTTCTATTAATTTGTATAACTTATATTATCTACTGATGAGTTGTTTTTGTAATATACTGTATTAACTGTGTATTACTTCTTGCTGTTTTTATATATATTGTTTGTGTCTTTTGGCTTTTCCCGGTTAGGGGTCGCCACAGCGGAACTCCAGTCCGCTAATGATTTGCAGTTGATTTTTATGTACCGGCTTGCCAGGCCTGACGCACAGCCTTCAACGAAGGTATGCCCATTCATGCATGTCTCCACGCAGAAGACGCTCTAGCTGAGAATCGAACCGGACAGCGTCTTACTATGAGGCGACAAAGGTACCACAGCACCACCACCGTGGGTTGTTTACTCTGGAGCTTTTCTCTCTGGGTCTCCATTGAAAAAAGACTCATCTTGGTCCAATGGACTTTCCCGGTTAACAAACTGCAAATAAAATAAATAAATAAATAAATATTTAAATGTAAATTTGCAAATAGCCCAAGTCCTGTCTTTGCTCACAAGGCTTATAACGGTATATGTTACCTGCAATGCTATGATGTCATCCTCTATAAAGAGCACTGTGACAATGATAAAATCAGATGTCTGCAATGGCGTACATGTTAAGTGCTGTGTTATCTAGCTTGTGTAACTAGTTATGTGAGGGATGTAAGTTGCACAGCAGTCAACTTGTATGTGGGTCTCTGTATGTCTAAGTGTGTGAGAGTGCTTAGTCAGAACAGCTTGACTCCAGGTCTTACTGTCATCTCTCAACCATTATTTAGAAAATACTTTTGGATTGCTACATGACTCCAGAGCAGTTTTCTACATCCTTCACACTATCATCTTCTCACCATACACTGATGATGTCATCCCCTATAAAGTGCACTCTGATACTATTAAAATATGCCTTGTGCTGTGGTGCTAGCATTAAGTACTATGTTCTGTAGTTTGAGTAAACAAATAGATAGGGGCTCTAATTTTACAGCAATCAACTTGTGTGTGTTTATTCAACCGTCAGTCTGTCAGACATTTTACACTGGGATGTGAGTCCACTTCTTTGTCACACAATCCTCCCAACATCTTCACAACATGCACTGTTGCTGTCATCCCCTATAAAGTGCACTCTGACACAGTTAAAGTCAGACTTGTGCTGTGGCACTAGCATTAAATACTGTGTTATCTAGTTTGTGTAACTAGATAGGTAGGAGTTCCAGTATCACAGCAGTCTGTTTGAGTGTGTTTGTGTCCCATGAATCCAACATCCCCTGTTCCCTCTGTATATATAATATCCATTCTGTGGAACATTGAGGCTATCATCATCTCAAAGATGCATGCACACATCATGAAGTAGAGCTGCTACATTACCCTTTGAAAGCCATTTCCAGACCACTGGATGTGTGATTGCTAATTCTGTCATGGGCTTGTGCACATTACATATGGACAGAGGTAGTCTGTAATAAAATCTAACACATACACACATACACCTAATATTTTTCCATCACATAGATACAGCAATTTTTGTTTAAATGGTATAATAATGATTACGATTTTATGTGCCCTTGACCATTAGCATAGTAATGCCTTATGACACTCTGAAGAGTGTACATATTAATGTTGTTATCATCCACTTGTACTATTCTGAGATGCAGATGTACTGTAGCCCTACAATCATGTATTTCAATCTGTGATTTAAGCTACTGGATTGATGACCACTGTTGCCATTTGATAACATGTTCCTTCCATAACAGCTGTAGTAATATGCCTCCTGAGTACTGCTGACATGGGATGATGCTATGTATATTGTTGCCTTACTGAGGCATGTGTTTTGTAGTGGAGTATATCAACATTCTACACAGTTCTCATTCAACCATCACAGTAACAGCTGCAGTATGGCACAGGTGTGCATGTGTACACCTAGCATCTGTAAATGGTATCTGTATACCTAGCATCTATAAATGGTATCTGACTTATAGCAGTATTACGTCATACTAATTACATGGGCACATATGCCTGGGTTCATCCACATGTTGTAATGCTGTTATATACACAAACATATGATGTTGAAATTCACTTGCAACCTTGGGAAATTCATTAATGCACTATTGTGCTGCTATTCACAAGGATTATTTGGGTGTTCCACAGCAGCATTGTGGGACTGTCAGCATTTGTGTTATAACTGTTCTGCATGAACTGCATCCACCTCAGTTGTAATGTGCCCATATATGGTGTCAGGGCCCCCTCCCACACATTTCCACTGATAAACATATAGGCATATGATATACAACTTATGTAATGACATGAATTAAGTTACATTGTATGACTGTGTTAACAGTTCCCTGCACTGCCTGTGATTCATATCCAACTTTGTATTTGGAGGTGATGCCATGAAGCACTTTGTAACTACATCTGAAAGCTTAAGGGGAATATTCAGCAAAACACAGAGCTAGATGAAGATGGCACCACCCATACACAACCAGAGGAAAAAGACAACCTGTTAGATAAAAGATTTGAATGAGACTTCAACCCCCTGTGCCTACCAGTTGTCACCCAAAGTATACCTGCCACCATTTCTCAGCCTATTATCTCAAGAGAGCAGTCATTTCCGTTTTCTCTAAGGTTAAAAATACAGCATCAATGGGCCCTGATAACATCCCAGGTTGCATTTGAAATAACTTTAAACCTGACCTTGCAGACCTCCTTGGTTTCATATTTAACCACAGCCTCCAGACAGACTATGTTCCAGCAGAATGGTAGACAGCAGCAGTCATCCCTCTGCCCAAGAGGGGACCATCAACATACACAAGGAAGTATAGACACATAAGCCTGAGTAGCCTCATCAGTAAGGCCATAGAAATATTCATCATGGATCTTACCAACTGGCACATAGTTAATTTCTCATCTCTGGAACAAACCCAGTTCAGAGTCGTTGAGGGAAGATCATGTCTGTTATATCTGGTTGACTTCTTTGAGAGGGTCACCAAGGTCATGGGTGAAGGAAAGACTTTGCATCCCTACTAACTTGACCTGGCCAAGGCATTTGACAAAATTCCACACTCAGGAATTATAGAGAAACTCTCTCAACTGGGCATAAACCCCAATGTTACCAGGTGTTTAGCCAAATGGCTTACCAACAGGACACATACTGTCAAGGTCGGTGAATTCACCTATAGCAAGAGGGCAATCATCAGGGGTGTACCACAGGGTTCTGTACTAGACCTTTTCCTGATCAGTATTTATTTCTCAGAAGTCAGTGCAAATGAAAACAGTCTTTGTCTGATTAAGTCTGCAGATGACTGCAAACTGGGGGCAACCTTTGAACTCACAAACAATACTCATATACTGCAGAAGGGATTAATACACACAAGCGATTGTTGCCATAGCCATGGAGAGAAAATAAATGCTTTCATAATTATTCACTTATAGAAAGCAAATACCCTACCTAATTACAATATAGACAGCACCCCCTCCAAGATTAGACCCAGAGGTATATGATCTAAGTACTCAGGTTTGTACTAATCTGAACTTCAATCACCCTCTGTCCATAGTGGTGAGAAAGTCTTTCTATGTGGCATAACTCATAAGTAAGGGCATAGCATCCAGATCAAATGACATTATAATTCCATTGTTTTCAGCCCTCATCACACAAATAATTGAGTACAATGCATCCTTTGGCATGTAGTTCACCAGACAAGTGCAACAGCTGGAGCGAACCCAGTGTTTTCTCACCAGCAAGATAGAGGTTATAAAAAGCAAGTCCGACAGAGAATGATTGAAAGCCTTACCACTGTATTCTGTTTCCTAAGGCTACTAAGGGATGATCAGATACTGGCCTACAGGGCAGTATGTGCAATCTGGCCCTGATGGAAATGTTATACATTCGTAATTCTAACTGCATGAGGGTCACTCATTCCAAGGACCTTAACCTAGCTTCTGACATAAGTAAATCATGTTGGAAAGATAGATACATTTCTCAGAGACTACACCTTCTCTGGAACAAGCGTCCCATTCACATAAAACAAAGCCCTTCCCTGACCCTTTTCAAGTGAAACCAAGATCAATGGATGTATAATAGTAAATTGACTCCTGGGCTGGTGCCCATGACCCTCATGGACAGAGGCAGGCAGTATTACATACCATAGCACAGGCTCATACCTATGTGAGTTCTGTTCACCTAGATATTGAAAATTGTTAAACTCAATTTAAATCTGGCTAGGCTTGTATGGCCTCTTGGACCATTAGCCTGATACTTTCCTATGAACATATGAACCTATGAAGTGCTATTGTAGCCTATGTACAGTTATAGTGTGACTGTACTGCTTCACTGATGTACCACTACATCACATCACATCAGTATTACC
Organism: Protopterus annectens; assembly: GCF_019279795.1. NCBI lineage: Eukaryota > Metazoa > Chordata > Ceratodontiformes > Protopteridae > Protopterus > Protopterus annectens. Next base: position 892,615,245 of record NC_056737.1, read on the forward strand.
ACTTGATAGTTTGCATGAACACATATGGATGCGTGGCAGGATTTAATGGCAGTATAACAATTTGAATGGCAATATCAGGTGGACAGTGATTGTGTATCACATATCTTGAGTTTTACCTTCTGCTTTTAGTGGGTGTTCCCTGTATTGTTTGGTATATGTACAATATTACAGTGACAGCTTCCTCGATGATTGACACTTGACTTTGCACTGCTGTATTTTCTGTGCACGTGGGCATAGTTGATGCATTGCCATCATTCTCACATACTGCTGTATCATTCATTATTAATAATGGATCACTTCTTAATTCACACATCAATTGCCAATGCTTCAGACAATATCCATAGGTATTATATGTGTCAGATGCATGCAATACCCAACTGTGTGTAGGAAATCCACTCATAATAGTGTGGTGTTTGTATGTGTAGTTATCTGTATGGCCAATACCTACATCAGCCAGGGATGCTTTAGTCAAATGTGTCACATTTGACAGTGAGCTCCTACACATCTAGTAGGCCATGCAGAGCTATTCTTCAGGATGCATACCCATTATGATTTGACAGTGCAGACGTCCCTTCAAGGGGTCCTACTAGATGCCTGTATGATATGTCTCTCTGTGTGCACCCAGTAAATACATAGTTCATGGATAAGATTCATGGCATGGGTTTAATTCTTGCAGGTGGTGATTGTGGCTTATGTGTTATGAAAACCTATCAACTGGCCATGACTGGCCCTAACTTCAACTCCACTTTTAACAGTGTCAGTCTTAAACCATCCTAAAATTGGTCATTTTGGGGGGAGCAGTGGTGAATTACACTTAGAGAATTCTGACAATCATTACAGTTTTAAACATCTGTTTCTGAAAAACATGTATGGTAAGTTACACTCACATATTCTGTCAATGCCACATATTAATGGTCATAATATTGTAATAGTCTCCCTGATTGTGCCTTTTACTGTCTACATTTGTCCAGGAGTCTGTTGCTATATGTCCCTGATTGTTTGAGAGTTATGGTGATATGCCAGTCATATTCAAGCAAGTCATTTTTCAGATCTTCAGAATATGCACATACTCCTAATTTATAAATTAATAAATTTCCTCTTCAGTGAACATCAGTGATGTTTTATTCACCTCCACTGATATGTAACCTTGTGTACCGTCACATACATATGCATACATATATATATATATTTCTGTTTAAAAGGTGTGCTTGTATCATAATATACTTGCTCAGGAGGTGTAAATAGCAGTACGTACTGTGCTATCTACATATATGCTTCATGTTATGCTACTGACTTTGTGCTGGAAGTATACACAAATTTACATATCCTATTTTGGGGACATTGACTTATTTATCATGCCCTTTTACTCTTTATTCATTCCTATCATACATGTCTGTACCCATTTTCATCAGCACACTTTTCCTGTCCAGTCTACATTTTCTTGTATTTGCCCTTCCCGTTTAACCTACCCCTTCAATTATTTCATTATTCAATTTTTTTTTTATTTTACATTGCACTGAGTACACATTTCTTTACTGTGTTATTAATGATGACATTGAAGTATTTGTACTCCTGGTAGTCTTTGTGGCTGTTGACACAATCTTGACAAGCAAGTTTGCTCATCATACCTCTCAAATGTCCATATTTTCACAGAATTTCCAGATTTTTGCCTCATATTTTTGGTCTTTTTCTCATAAAATATTCATAAAATATGTGGTTTTCTGGCAAATCACTGAGGATTGAAGTCATTAAATAATGACACACATTTGAGTTTTAGACGTTGTATACTTCAGAAAATGCATGTTAATCAAATCCTGTTATTCTAGCAGCTTTCTAAGCTTATAAGAGCAATATTTAAAATCTGTCCAGATTTTTAGGCCTTTGTCCTCCCATTATTCTAGGCTTTGTCCAGATTTCTTTTGCCAAGAGGTTGAGAGGTATGTTGCTCATAACTAAACTTGAATGTATCTTTTTTCTGTGCTTGTGCTGCTCTGCGCAGTTTATTGGCTGGTGAAACTGCTGCTGGCCATGAAACTGTGTTTGTATTCATCCAAAAACTCAAAAAATAGAACCACGTCCAACCTGGAGAACGAACCTTTATTGAAGCGCTTTTCGGCACACAGTAGTTAGCCTTCTTCAGAATACAAATATAATAACTTCTACATATTTTTATATATAAAAAGGCGCCAAAATTAAACAATAATGCTTAATTAAGCAATTAAGAAATTAAACTTATTAAAGGCACAAGTTTATAAGGCTAGGCAATGATGCACTATGGAAATTAATCCATGTAAGTACTAATGGTAGACTCAGAACTTAATAAATAGTAAACCTTATACATAGCTAGAGAAATAAATGACATACTCTAATCTATTATTATAATAACAATAAAAGTGAAAATAAAAAGAATGATGAAAATAATAAAAAGAATGAAATAACAAATATATGAAATAAATAAAATAAGAAATAAAGTACTTGTATAATATGAATATCTCACTCAAAAAACTGAGATAGCCTATATACACTTTTAAAAGGAAAACATTAAAAATTACATAACTTCTTATTTGTAACCTTCTATTCATTATACTAGCATTATTATTAGTTGTATGAAACATATTTAATTTTTGATTTGTGATTTATCTCGCCAAACTTTTCAATTTTAACAGGACTCCTATTGATAAAGCTTCATTCAGACCTGGGAAGTTACTTGCATTTAATTTTATTTGCCACTTCAATTCCAGTTCCAAGAGTTTCAGGGAATAGGGACCACCTCTAAGATTATTATCTAATCTATCAATAATCAAGAATTTAAACGTATGGTCAGGGGAAGATACAACATGCTTGGCCAATGCATTGTCTGCCTTCTTGGGGGTAATAGCATAAGTGTGTTCATAAATTCTATCTCTGAGTCTATGCTCAGTTTTGCCCACATAGAAGGCAGGACAATGATTGCATTTGGCCAAATAGATGACACCTTTAGAGTTACAGTTATATTTATCCCGTAATTTATATGTTACATTCTCTAATACAAAGGAATTACCAACAAGTACGTGCTTACACATGTTGCAAGATTCACATTTAAACATCCCAGTCGACTTCCTCAACAAGTCAGGTTTAAATTTTAAAGAATCCTTCAAGTTTAAACCACGCCTAAAGATCACCTTAGGTCTATGTCCTATTTTATTCATTAAGGGTTGGTTATTTTTAAACAAATTCCAATTTTTATTTAATATATTAATACATGAAGAGCTTAGTTTTACGTAAGTAGTAGCAAAATAAGTAGCTCTATTAATGTCACTATTGTGAGTTTTAAATACTTCCTTAGAATTGGAATTAGTATTACAAATGGGATTAATGCCAAGATGAATTCCATTTATGTCTCCACTATTCAAGTTGTTGCTGAAATCATTCGGGCTTTGAGTTTGTATAGCCAATAAAGGGCTGAAAAGGTTATTATCCCTCTTTAACTTAACCTCGGCTATCATTTCATCAATGAGCTCAACCGGGTACTCTCTTTTAAGAAAAGCTGTTTTTAAGAATAAACATTCTTCATTAAACTCATCATTGAGAGTAACAATCCGGGCCGCTCTAACTAGTTGCCCTTTAATAACAGCCTTCTTTTGATAAGAAGGGTGACAACTTGAGTAGTGTAGAAATGTATTAGAATATGTAATTTTATGATAAACTCTCGATGTATAGCTGTTTAATTCAAGATTCTTGGACAACATTATGTCCAAGTATGAAATAGCGCAGCTGTCGAAAGTATGAGTAAACTTCAAAAATTCAGTAGACTTGTTGAAGAAGTCGACTAGAGAAGAAGCTGTTTGGTCATTACCCTTGATTAACATAAAAATGTCGTCAAGGTATCTAGTGTAAAACACCACTGATTCCCGATACAAATCTGACTTAAAGACTGAGTCCGATTCCCAAAAGGCCATTACTAAGTTTGCTACACTTGCTCCACATGGTGAACCCATAGCAATACCTATTTTCTGAATATAAAACGATGAATCGAAAATGAAAAAGTTGTAAGATAGGACCAAATCTAATAATTCGGACACTATAAAAATTTCTCTTTTCGGAAGCTTGTATTTGTACATCATGAGTGTGACCCATTCTATAGCTATATTATGTGGAATACAAGTATATAAATCTTTTACATCAACTGTTAGAAAGTTGAAATTACTGTCAAACTTGAACTTATTTATCTGGCTTAAAAAGGACCAAGAGTCTTTGCAGACTTGATTTTCTTTGATTACTATTTTTTGTAACGTGACATCTATTACTTTAGCACAAACATATAATGGTGATCCTCTACCATCCACCAATAGGGGGGTCATATAGATCTTTATGGATCTTTGGAATCCCGAAAAAACTTGGATAAATAGGAAATGAAGTGGACAAATAATTAAGTAATTCACTATCAATATGTCCCTCAATAAATAAATCATTAATGCATGTTTTCACCAAGCTATAAGCTGAGTTTACCTCAGACCTAGAACTTACTGCATAAGAATCACTGTTAAGCAAAACTCCCATCCTACGATTATAATCATCTATATCAAATACCACCACCCCCCCCCTTTATCTGGCTTGCATAATCTAATTTTTTGGGAATGGACGAATTTAATTAAGTCCAATTGTTCAGAATTAGTAGATGTTCTCATTCTCTTATTAGCCAGAGATCTAAAATCCAGTTCACAAACGTTTTCAAACATTTGTATAGTGGGGTGAAGTGGTGGGTTGTAAGTACTAGGTATATTAAAATCATGTGAAGATCCTATATTACTAATATCCCCAAATAAATATTGAAAATGTAATTTTCTGGTATATTTTTTAAGGTCCATGATAGCTGACGTAATGTTAAAGTTGGTGTAAGGGACATATGTTTGCCCTTTTGATAGTAAATCTACCAAATCTTGTGATAACGGGCAAGAAGAAAAATTGTATACTTTAAAATCTTTATTTTTATTAAACAGTATTTTGGGTTTTGATGGGTCAGAGGTAATCTCTAGGTCATCTGACAAACTGAAAGAGTCCTCAGAAAAAAGACAAGTCGTATTAACTTCATGTGTGTCAATGGAGGGGGGCACTGGCTGACTAAGAAATTCAGTAATTCCAGTTTCCTCCTCTATTGAAAATTTTTGGACCTTGTGTTAAAATTATGTACTGTTCTTTGCTGTTTTGGTCTTGCCCCATTAAATCCTTGATTAGGAATACTGTTAGAAGCAGTAACATTATTATTATTATACCTTAAATTAGGATTATACTTATTCTTAGAATTATTCTGAAGCCTTTCGCTTCTCCTAAGAGTAGGAAATTCTGTTTCATCATTCAAGAAGTTGTTATCAAAATCATCATTATCAACAATTTGGTCATTGCAAAATGCACTTTTACAGTTAATACATTCAGTTGAAACACACGCATTACAAGCATTACAAGCAGTGTTCACAATTGGTGGTCGTTGCCAAGCCTGGGCAGAGGAAGGAACAGGATAAGCAGTACCTTCCTTATAGGCCTTAATGTCTCTCTCCAGTTTCTTGGACTTATTAGCTTGTAATTTAAACAAGTGTTTATCTACGCTTGATACAGATCTAGAATAGTCATATTTATATCTAAAAAACTCTGAATGACTAGTGACCAGTTTATCCAAGTCAAGCACAGTGTCAGTTAGTTCAGTCACAAAGATGGAATAGTGCTTAATCATAAGATTAAGCAACTCAACACCTTGTTGTTCAAAAAGTTGTATAAGATCTTTATGAAAAGGAGACTGATTCACTAGTCCAGTAGGATATTGCATTCTGCGTAGACCTTTTGGTATTATATTAACATTTAGACACTCCTTGAAATAGGCTATTTCTAGTTGTGTCTTTATTAATTTCAACAGTGAATTATCAAGAGACTTCAAATTACTTACTATATCTGATGTATTTGCAATGTCCTGTGCTTGGTCTCCGTTTACAGCACCAAAACGGGTTTGTTCAGTTGAATTACTTCCAAATACAAAAGAGTCCTTAATAATAGAAGCAAGTTTTGGCGAGTTTCTACTTGTCAAGGAAACATTCTGTTCTCCAAAAGAATAACTAGTTGAATTGCTAGTTTGAACTACACAAGGCTGAGAAACAGCGTTTACACGCATTTGCGATGTTAAATCCCTTTGTTTGCTCACTTGCGCTGTGTTAGCTGGTGACCTTTGACCTGGGGGCGGCGTGCTAGCTAGTTGTAGTATTACTATTAGAACCAGAGCCAGACTGTTTGTTAAAATGATCATTTACACAGTCTATGCTTCTCACGTTTGTGCAAGTAGTTTTAACAGACATAAATTCTTTAAATAGTTTTTGATTGGAGTCTACCTGTTCCAGTCGCTTACATAGTGCATCGATTTTCCCCAAAAGGAGACCAAAATTCACCGTTTCAGAATCTGGTGGATTAGCTGAAGTGAGAGGTTTAGAAGAAATGTTAGTTTCATTTAGTTGTTGACCTGATAAGTTCGAAAAATCAGGTGAGGACGGGTGGAACGCCATAAAACTACGAAAGCACAGGATCCAAAAACACAGCCAAAAACTCAAAAAATAGAACCACGTCCAACCTGGAGAACGAACCATCCTAAAATTGGTCATTTTGGGGGAAGCAGTGGTGAATTACAGTTAGAGAATTCTGACAATCATTACAGTTTTAAACATCTGTTTCTGAAAAACATGTATGGTAAGTTACACTCACATATTCTGTCAATGCCACATATTAATGGTCATAATATTGTAATAGTCTCCCTGATTGTGCCTTTTTCTGTCTACATTTGTCCAGGAGTCTGTTGCTATATGTCCCTGATTGTTTGAGAGTTATGGTGATATGCCAATCATATTCAAGGAAGTCATTTTTCAGATCTTCAGAATATGCACATACTCCTAATTTATAAATTAATAAATTTCCTCTTCAGTGAACATCAGTGATGTTTTATTCACCTCCACTGACATGTAACCTTGTGTACCGTCACATATATATATATATATATATATATATATATATATATATATATATATATATATATTTCTGTTTAAAAGGTGTGCTTGTATCATAATATACTTGCTCAGGAGGTGTAAATAGCAGTACGTACTGTGCTATCTACATATATGCTTCATGTTATGCTACTGACTTTGTGCTGGAAGTGTACACAAATTTACATATCCTATTTTGGGGACATTGACTTATTTATCATGCCCTTTTACTCTTTATTCATTCCTATCATACATGTCTGTACCCATTTTCATCAGCACACTTTTCCTGTCCAGTCTACATTTTCTTGTATTTGCCCTTCCCGTTTAACCTACCCCCTCAATTATTTCATTATTCATTTTTTTTTTTATTTTACATTGCACTGAGTACACATTTCTTTACTGTGTTATTAATGATGGCATTGAAGTATTTGTACTCCTGGTAGTCTTTGTGGCTGTTGACACAATCTTGACAAGCAAGTTTGCTCATCAAACCTCTCAAATGTCCATATTTTCACAGAATTTCCAGATTTTTGCCTCATATTTTTGGTCTTTTTCTCATAAAATATTCATAAAATATGTGGTTTTCTGGCAAATCACTGAGGATTGAAGTCATTAAATAATGACACACATTTGAGTTTTAGACTTCGTATACTTGAGAAAATGCATGTTAATCAAATCCTGTTATTCTAGCAGCTTTCTAAGCTTATAAGAGCAATATTTAAAATCTGTCCAGATTTTTAGGCCTTTGTCCTCCCATTATTCTAGGCTTTGTCCAGATTTCTTTTGCCAAGAGGTTGAGAGGTATGTTGCTCATAACCAAACTTGAATGTATCTTTTTTCTGTACTTGTGCTGCTCTGCGCAGTTTATTGGCTGGGGAAACTGCTGCTGGCCACGAAACTGTGTTTGTATTCATGTAAGCACGACGAGCACGATGAATATGCGATTACCACTGCTGCGTATCACGCTAATGTGGAAACTCAGTATAGGCTTCATACAAAGCCTACACAGAGTTTATTGAATCCTGGCATAATCTAAAACTATTGAAACAATTAACTACTCCTACTATAAATTAATATAATATAGGTAGAACATAATCCATGAAGCTTATTAATTAAAAAAAATAAAATGTTAGTAATTTTACTGCAGAGAAATCTTGAGAACTGTAATACAACTAACTGCTTATTTCTGTTCATTTGCCATATGTTATAGACACATCTGAGGAACC
>NC_056737.1:892628465-892635965 GCF_019279795.1 Protopterus annectens
GCACCTGTGAGGAATAATTATTTTCTAAGTTTAAGGTCTCTGTACATTACCTGTCTGAGTAGCAACTGAAGATCTTGCTAACCATAACCCTGCCCCAACCCTAAAGTGAAGTTTACCTGTAAAAACCCTTCCCATAACATTACTGGACATCATATGGCATTGGGTATAGCATACCAAAACATCTTCTAACTGTCACTATGGTGCCATAGGTTCATAGGTAGGTACTAGGCTATTGGCCCTACGGCCTATATAAGCCTAGCGAAATGGTACCTTGGCTTTTGCCACCCAAGAAAATTATTTTCCTGTGCCCCTGTCAAGCAGAGCCACAGATGTGATCCCCGGGGTGAATTTCCTATCTCCCATACAATCATCAAGATTTTTCTTGAAGAGTGCTAATGAGGAGTTTTGTTTGATATAGATAGGTAGTTTGTTCCAGAGTATAGGAAGTCTCTGGAACAGGAATCTATCTCACCAGCATGTTCTGTTTATTGTGCTGACAAGGTTTAGGTCCCTATAGCATGTAGTTCAGAGGGATTGGGATTTCTTTAAGTGGAGCATGTCCAACAGCTCTGGGTATGACATAGCTTTGTATGTTAGGCAGAGATTGCCTCTGAGTAGGCGATATGTGACAAAGTAAAGCTGGAGTTTTTTGAGACGGTCTGCATAGGACATCTGTTTGAGGCTGGTAATCCTCTTTGTGAGGTATTTCTGTGGCCTTTCCAGTTGTTGTAGATGTCTTGTGAGGTACATACCAAAAGGGGTGTTGTACTCTATAATGGGTCTAATGAGTAATGAGTGGGGGATGGTGTCAAAATCCTTGGCGAGATCTAGATAGGCTGTGTGAACCACCTTACCCTCATCTATGGCTTTGGTGACCTCTTCAAAGAAGTCTATCAGGTTTAGGAGACATGATCTGCCTTTTACAAACACGAACTGGGTAGGGTCCAGAGTTTGGAGATTACCAATGTCATTGTTTATAAGTTCCATGATGATACTTTCCATAGCCTTGCAGACTAGGCTCGTCAGGTTAATGTGGCGGTAGTTCCCGGGGTCCGTGGTGGCTCCCCCTTTGTGGAGTGGGATAACCATTGCTGTGTGCCATTCAGTGGGCACAAAGCCAGAGGTGAGGCTATGATTGAACATGGTACTTAGGTGGGGTGCCAGTTCTTTCTGTAGTTCATGTAGAATGCAGCCTGGGATGTTGTCAGGTCCCATGGATGCTGTGTTCTTGGCTTTGGAGAGTGTGTTTTTTACCTGTGCAGCTGTGATTACAGGAACTTTGCATTCTTCCAGTATAGAGATGGGTGCTTTAGGGGATGAGAGAGAGGTAAAGGTAGCACTGAACCTATCTGCCAGGATGTTGGCAATATCAGTTGGTTCTGTATATTTAATGCTATTGCGCTATTGAGATTCTTGACATAGCTATAGAATGCTTTGTGGTTGTCTTTAGAATCAGTGGCGATTTTGTTTTTTTGTAACTAGCTTTGAAGGATTTTATGAGGGATCTTAGCTTCTAACTGAGGCTAACCATGGAGTTCCTTCAATCATGGGATTTTACTCTTTTTTGCAACAGTTTCTTTCTTCTCTTGTAGATGCATAGACCATACCAGGTCATTCTGATCACCCATCTACCAACATTTCGAGTATCACAATTTTAGAGTTGTGGTGCTATAGGTCTGGTGAGGAGATCAGATAAAATACTTACTGTCGTGATTGCAGAAGATCACGGGGGAACTTTAGGACACAACAAATGGAAGATGACAGTGAGGTGAACCATGAAAAGGGTTGCCTACTGTACACACACACACACACACACACACACACACACACACACACACACACACACACACACACACACACACACAAAGCAACTCCATAAGCAATATTGCTCAACTAATTCTACTCCATGAAATGAACTTCATTATTTTTATAATGACGAAAAAAAAAATATAACCTAACCCTGATCACAATTAACCAGTCATAACCTGACATTACCAACAAAATGAACCTGATTCTAACTCTGTTCTAACTATGTAAACTATGATAAAATTAAGTAAAATATATAACAAAGCTGTAACAATAAATTATAATACAACTCATTCTATATCACTAAACTATGCTAAAAATGTAAATGTCATAAAAAAGTAAAAATTACATCAAAATAAAATAGAAAAACACTACCATTCTGGAGACTGTGCATTCATAAAACCCCACAGAAATTACTTAAAGCTTGACTTAAGAGAGCACTTATGTAGTTACTTCAGCACAATAAAATCAAAGGGAAATGATAATTCAGACCTAAAAAAGAGGAAAATAATGAATGTATAAATTAAATACACAAAGGTCTAGTTTGTGAGATTCATAAAATATTGTGTAATGTAGGTTTGGAGAACTAATTTCATGGCTCATTTCCTCTCCATGAGGTTACCTAAATCTGCATTATTGTAGGATTAGGGGCAGGGGTATGTTAGGGTTAGCACACGAGTAAGGTGGTCAGGGGAGCTTTGCCTACCTACACCTGCCCCTAACCCTAACACTGTCCCCACACATTATGCTACTAAAAACAGTACTACACAAAGCCAAATGACACGGAATGCAGACAACACAAAACATTCACAGCACCGACTCTTTCCCCTTACCTAACCCTTACTCTAACCCATGCACATTAGCAAATTTATGGCAATTGCTATAGCACAGTCTTGCATCTCTTCATAATCATCACTTTTTCAGTCAAAGATTAATTTTCCTACACACGCCTGCTTATATACACTATATAAAACTATATTTAATCATATGTGATTCACTCAAATGAGCAATCACTCATTTGTGCCTTCTGTCTTTCTTACACCCGCAAAAACCTTTCTACCAAATGTGTTTCTACATTTGAGCTATGCCCATGCACCCATATCTATCATAGGTTCATAGGTTAGTACTAGGCTATCAGCCCTAGGGCCTATACAAGCCTTGCCATAACAATTCCCTGAATATTTCTTCCCACATTATTTACTTTCCTGGACCCCTGTCTAGCAGGGCGACTGACGAGATCCCTGGGGTGAATTTCCTTTCTCCCATCCAATCGTCAAGGTTCCTCTTGAAGAGGTCCATAGAGGCACTCTGCTTGACATGTATGGGCAATCTATTCCAGAGTCTGGGGAGTCTCTGGGTCAGGAACCTATCCCTCCAACATGTTTTGTTTATTGTGATGACAAGGTTTAGATCCCTGGAGCGTGTAGCTCTGAGGGATTGGGATTTCTTTAAGTGTAGCATGTCCAACAGCTCTGGGTTTGACATGGCCTTGTATGTTAAGCAGAGATCGCCTCTAAGTAGACGATATGCGACAGAGTATAGCTGGAGTTTTTTAAGGCGGTCAGCATAGGGCATCTGCTTTAGGCCTGTGATTCTTTTAGTGAGGTATTTCTGAGGCCTTTCCAGTTGTTGCAGATGTCTTGAGAGGTACATACCAAATGGGGCATTGTATTCTATAATGGGTCTAATGAGGGATGAGTACAGTGGGACAATGACCTCCTTTTTTCTGGATGAAAAGCCCTTCGTGATGAGGTGTGCCACATAGAAGGATTTCCTGACTGTTGTGGCGATGTGGTTATCGAAGGTGAGACCACTGTCCACCTGTGTCCCTATGTCTCTTATCACACTTTCTGTGTTTAGTGTACTGCCACCTATATGGTAATTCATGGATACATGTTTTTTCCCAAAGGGATAACAATACATTTCTTGGCACTGAGCTTGAGCCCATGGCTCTGGCACCAAGCATCTGTTTCTGTAAGGCCCTTTTGTAGAGTATCCACATCATTTGGGATTCAATAATGGCTCCGAGTTTGCAGTCATCTGCAAACTTTGTTAGCCAGAGTCCCTTAGTGTTGACCTGTACTTCAGAGAAGTAGATGCCAAACAAGAGCGGCCCCAGGACTGAACCCTGAGGTACTCCACTTGTCACTTGTCTGGAGATGGATTTGGAGTCGGCTACTTTTACAGTGTGGGTTCTATCAGTAAGCCATTTAGCAACCCATTGGGTGACATAGGGATTAATGCCCAACTTAGTAAGTTTATCTATGATTCCAGAGTGGGGATGGTGTCAAAGGCCTTGGCAAGGTCTAGATAGGCTGTGTGGACCACCTTACCCTTGTCCATGGCTCTGGAGACTGATTCAAAGAAGTCAATCAGGTTCAGGAGACAAGATCGGCCCTTCACAAACCCAAACTGGGTGGGGTCCAGTGTTTGAAGGTTGCCAATGTCTTTGTTTATAAGTTCCATGATAATACACTCCATGGCCTTGCAGATAAGGCTTGTCAGACTGATGGGACGGTAGTTTCCGGGATCCAAGGTGGATCCCCCCTTGTGGATTGGGATAACTATAGCTCTGCGCCACTCAGTGGGCATGAAACCTGAGGTGAGGCTATGATTAAACATGACACTTAGGTGAGGTGCCAGTTCATATTGTAGTTCATGTAGTACACAGCCCGGGATGTCATCTGGTCCCATGGATGCTGTATTCTTGGCTTTAGAGAGTGCATTTTGTACCTGTGTGGCCGTTATTACTGGAATTTGGCAATCTTCCGGTATTGAGATGGGCCATTTAGGGGGTGAGAGTGAGGTGAAGTTGGCACTGAATCGATCTGCCAGGATATTGGCAATATCCTTTGGATCAGCATATTTAATGCCATTCTGTTTTAGCTCAGAGCAGATCTGAGCATTGCCATTTAGATTCTTGACATAATTATAGAATGCTTTGTGGTTGTCTTTGGAATCTTTGGCAATTTTATTTTTGTAACTAGCTTTGGAGGATTTTATGAGGCATCTCAGTTTCTTACTGAGGCTAGTAAGGGAGTTTTTTGCATCCTGGGATTTTCCTCTTTTCTGCAAAAGTTTCTTCCTTTTGTTGTAAAGTTTGTTTATGGCAGGGGACCACCAGATTGGCTTTCTTTTTTTGGATGAGAGCATTTTGGTTCTATTTGGGATGGCACGATTCATGCATGTGTGGATGTGCTCGTACAGTGCCGTAGCGTAGGATTCAGCAGTTGAACTTTCAGTTCCCGTCTGCATGGGTGTCATGAAGTTTGTCACTTCTGACTTGAGTAGCATGAAGTTGGCTTTAGAGAAGTTTTTTATGGTGGTTTCTTTACTGGGGGGTGGGGGTGGGATGTGGATGTTAAGGGTGATTAGCTTATGGTCAGACCTGACTAACAAGGGGGTGACCATAGGTATGGAGCATTGATTTCCCATGTTGGTAATGACCAGGTCTAGGATATTGGAGCCCCTGGTGGGACTATGGATTAGTTGATCCACTGCGTTGGAATTTATGAATTCCAAGAACCGTTGCGCAAAGGTGTTGGGACATGAGTAGTTTTCCCAGTTAATGGCAGGGTAGTTAAAATCACCCAGTATTAGGGTGTTTGGTTCTATCTTAATATTTTCCAGTATGTTTAGAAAGGTGTAGTGAGAATCTTGGGGTATGGTGGGGGATCTGTAGCAAGCTACAATTTGGATTTCAGTCTTACCTAGTGTTAGTTGCACTTGGAGAATTTCAGACACATTGTGTTGGCCAACTAGCCTGGTGGTGTGAATATCCTTGGTGAATATTGACACTCCTCCACCTTTAGTGTTTCGGTCCTGGTTTGGTGGCCGAAAAGTGTGGTAAGAGTTGTAGCCTGGTATTGCAGGGGTGCTCTCTGGAGCCTTGAACCAGGTTTCAGTTACTGCACAAATATCGATGTTCTCCATTTTTAGGAGTGCCTCGAGAGAGTGCATCTTGAGGTTTAGACTTCTAGCATTAAGTAGCATTACCTTCAGATTTTGCATGCTTGTACCTGTTATGGTGGTGGTTTTGTCCTTTGAAGTTTGCCTAAAAAAGGCACTATAGGGGTGGCAAGAACCTTAGCCAGTAACCTGAATCCCAGGGGCGACAGGTGCAGACCATCTCTGGCAAAGCATCGTGGTTTGTCAATCATGTCATCCCAGGCAGACAGATACTGGATCCCCTTTGAATGACACCATAAGCTTAGCCAATTGTTGAAGTCAATCATTTTATCCTTATATTGTGGTATCATTCTGGGCGAAGGCAGGATGCTACTCAGGGCTAGGGTCATACCTGCCTGGGCCACATGATCCGAGAGCTCTTCCATGTCTCTTTTCATGTAGTCCAGGGAGGTACGTCTCAAGTCATTCACTCCAACATGGACAATGACAGAGTCATATTTGTACTTGTTGTGGAGTGACTTGAGTGCATGCGTTATGTGGTGGATCCTGGCACCCGACAGGCAGCTGACTGTAACTTTCTCCTTATTCAACCTGGTGAGAGGGACATCAGTGTGCCGGACTATAGAGTCACCTATGACTAAAGTGTTAGGTACATTGTCTTGCCTTAGGGGCTGTTGCTGGGTGGCACACTGGTATTGTGAACTATGTGACACATTGGTTGTGATTGGTGTTTGTTTGCGCTTCAGCTTCAGAGGTCTTTGTTGCTTGGGCAGGTTACAGTTAAGGGCCTCTGCATATGTGGATTTAGTGTTGCTATATGTGGGTGTTGGCGGTGCGGGTTTAGAAGGGCTATGTGTTGCTTGAGGTGTAGTGTGGGTGTTAACCTTCTCCTCTTGACTGTTTAGCACAATCTTGGGTGGAGAGAGCTTTGCTTCCATTTTGGCTATATAAGTGCATCTCTCACAGGTTGTAGTTTTGGGTGGTAGGAGGAGAGGGTTGTCTGTGTACATGAGGCAATTGCTGCATTGCCCCAGTATGCCCAGATTCACCAGGTGGACAGGAGAAATCACTGGAAGCTGACCCTTGGACATGCCTGGTTTGGGGCTTTTTTTTTTTTTCTTTGTAAAGTATAGGAGCTGTTTCCTTAGCAAGGTACTTTGCAATTATAGGCTGTTTAGTGCCTACTATTAATTTCTCCTTGTTAACAAGGAGAGTGCAGTGTTTGTATGAGTTTAAGGCTTCCTAGTGCTTTCCAGCAGGTATTAGAGAAAGTGCTAGTCACAGGGATGCTTAAAGGTAAGATAGAAAAGAATGCACTCTGCAGTGTGCACTAGAGAAGTTAGATGTGAAAGTAGGTAACTTGAGTTTTACCTGTTTAAAAAGTTAAGGTTTAGTGGAGAGTTACTATTTTTAAAACAGCAAGATGGACTGAAAGGGGTGGTAACTTTTGTATTTTGGTACTATGAAATACTGTAGGATGGCCAATAAATTTAAATAATTGAAGGGGTGGGATTTCAAAAGTGATGGTTTTGTGATTACTCACATAAGCCAGTGAAAGTAGAGAGAAATGAGATATATGGTCAGATTAACATAAGAGGCGGGCAACTAGAAAGACAGTGGTATTTAACAAGACAACTTAAATGGGTGGGAGGGAAAAATTCTGCCTGACTCAGAACAGAGAGAGCTGTGGTCTCTTTTGAAGTTTTAATATGCTGTTAAAACAGAATGCAAGCAAAACACAAGGTAAAGAAAACAAACTACAGTATTCAAAATATAGAAAGGCAA